>NC_056746.1:1128410232-1128577732 GCF_019279795.1 Protopterus annectens
ATGTAATGCTATTAGAAAGACAGTTTTCCAAGTGAGAAACTTAAGATCACACTTAGCCACAGGTTCAAAGGGGCATTGTGCTAATGTTTGCAGTATCAATTTCAGATCCCATAGTGGAGTAGGGTCTTTAAACGGTAGTCTAAAAATAAGAGTGTCTCTCAAGAATACTTTGCAAAGCTTGGAAGAGACCACAGAAGAACCTTTAAATCCAATACGATACTTAGATATTGCTGCTAACTGAACCATAATAGTAGAGGAGCTCGCCCCTTCTTAAAAGCGTAAAGCTAAAAACTCAAGTATGTTATGCATCAGAGATGAAAATGGCTCAACATGATTTTATTGTGCCCAGTAAACAAATCTTTTCCATCTACGTGTATAGAGTTTTCATGACAAAGGTTTATGGGAAGATAAAAGGGTATGGCAGACAGGGGAATAGAGAATTGGCTGTCTGGCTATTAACGGGATTGAAGAAAACAGGCTGTTAGCTTGAGGTTTGAGATGTCCAGGTGAATCACGCTTGTCGGGTGAGACAGAAGGTCTGGAATCAGATCCAGAATCCAAGGTTGTAAAGTAGATGAGGCCATAGTAAAGGAAACAAATTTGTCAAGGCCAGCAAGATGCACTTGAGTATGACTTAGCTCTTCAGCCTGGCAGCTTTCTGCAGACATTTCTGAATTAATGGAATCGGCAGGTAGGTGTAAAGCAGACCGGGAGGCCAATTGTGAAGTAGAGCATTCTTCACCGATTCTCCCTGTGGAGGGATTATGGAAAAGTAGCTGCTGCATTTATTGTTTAGGGGAGAAGCAAAAAGATCACAGCAAGGCTGACCTCATAGACGAAAATTAATTTCTATCACTTTCTTGTTGAGACACCACTCGTGAGGTAGAAGACTGGATCTGCTCAATTTGTCTGCTATGAGACTGGACTTTCCTGGAATGTGCATGATGAAAGCAGTTGGATGAGATCGCTCATTGCCACACACACAGTGCTTCTCAATACAAGGGGTATGATTTGGTCCCTCCTTGTTTGTTGATGCACCAAACTACTGACAATCATTGGTCTGAATAGCAATTGTTCCAGAGGGAGAGCATTCTGGAGGGCTTGCAACTCTAAGAACACTGCTCTCATCTCCAGGACATTTATATGCAAACTGATCTTTTCAGGGGACCATGTGCCTCGGACTGCATTCCCTAGAAAGTGCCCCCCCTACCTCAACTGGAAAGTGTCTGTGGTCACTAAAGTCTTGGGCTGAGGAAGAATGAATAGACAACCTTGTAGAACCTAATCTGATTGAATACACCACCTGAAATATCTCTTGCATGCCTGAGTGATTATTTGTGCTGACATGTGTTGCTAAAGAATAGATCACTGCATTTTACTTATTATATTTGATTAATGGGTAGTGTCCGACTGGGCAAGTAGCCCATTTTCAGTGGAGACCTGGGGAGAAAAGCTCCACTACTAAGATACATAGAAGTAAATTCTAAAATATTAATAAAATTAAAACTAAGAACAGGAGTAAGAATATAACAACATACAATAAATGAAATAACATAGTACAAATAATACACAAGACATATTGATACAGAGGAAATAAAGTATCAAAAAATTAGAACATTAGTCCATAGGTTCTTGAAACATAAATCTAGAGCAGTAGACCATGGTTTCTTGGTTGATTGAGTATGGACATTGAAGCTGACTGGCAGCATTGTTACAGCTACATATGATACACAATAGTATGAGGCATGAATTACAAAGTAGAAATTTGAGTAAAATAAATCATTGTTGTAGTGACACTAGAAAATAATTGAGCAGTAAAACATGACAGAGCATGAGGATAGTAGGTAGTAGGAGAGCTGAGTTTATCCCAGTGAACAGCATGGGCAGAGCCAATTTTCTATAAGGTATTCCATTAGCTTTATTTTGAAGGAAGAATAGCAGGGCGTGGTTTGTATGTTTAGAGGGAGAGCATTCCAGGACTTGGCTATTTTATTAGTCACCATGGTAGTTGTGAGATTGTGTTATTTTGAGCAGTGGATTATCAGACCACCTAACGGACCTGCTGTTTATTTGGAACTGGACTAGTGTTGAAATTGCTGGGCAGTTACTGGAGTTGTGGATGATTTTGTAGGTGAATGTAACTTGGTTGAGTGTTAACAGGTTGAGGAGTTCTAGCCATTTGAGTTGTTGCACAGCAGTACAATGATTGGTTTTGTGGGGGAGATTGGTTGGGGGTTGCAAACATCCATATGAAATCTGGCTAGAGGTACTAAGGTTATTGCCACTGACATTGACACTAGAGCCTGAAGGACCAAGCAGACTGAGATCTTGGTACTGCAAATTATTTTCTTGACCTGTAATCTGATAGCCTGTACTCTTGAGAGAGGAAGAGAAGCTATCATTGAATTCGTGTTGAAAACTGCTCCTAGGCATTCTAATTTTGAGTTGGTTGTAAGTGATACTTGTAATTTATATTTATTCCCAGATGACAGCAAATCTGGAATACCTGATATTTCTTGCCCTTATTAACAGATGCCTGGTTGGGGCAGTAATGAGCCAGCTGTCTAGATATGGAAACACCGGGAATCCCTGAAGTCTCAAGTGAGCTGCTACTACTACCATACATTTGGTAAACACCCTGGAGGCTATGGTGAGGCCAAAGGGCAGAGCTCTGAACTGGTAGTGACTGGCTTCCAGTCGAAAGCGTAAATAACATCTGGATTGTCTGTTCAACTTTATGTGATAGTACTCATCCTAAAGGTCTATTGAGCATATTGAGCATATCCAGTCATCCCAGAAAAGGGAGAATGGACTGAACCAGGACCTGCCAAAAAGTACAGTTTTGTACCTACCATAAATGTAGATGTTCGAGGATTCCATTGCTGCAGTCCTTACTATTGGGGTATAGTCCGCGTCCAGTCGGCCCGAATACCAGAGTATAAGGCTGACGTCGGTCATGGCGCCTTAGACTGACGTCAGTACGTCAGGGTACTAATGCGCATGACCGACGTCATATCCTCAGTCTTTTCTTGCCCCAGATGTCAGAAGACCCTAAAAAGACAAGGCCCAAAATACCTGCACCAAAAACATGTACAATATATACAAGAATATATACAAAAATATAAGCATGTAAACTCACCTACACAACCACCCCTAAACACAGAGCGGAAGGAGGCAGGGTAAATTGGACTGCACCAATGGCATCCTCGAACATCTACATTTATGGTAGGTACAAAACTGTACTATGTTCTTCGTTTTCCATTGCTGCAGTCCTTACTATTGGGTAGAATCCCAAAGCAGAGGTAAGGGAGGCTGGCAAATCATGAAGAAGTAGGAGCTGACAACATGCCTTGCAAAACAGCTGTGGCAAAACCAGCCCTAGACTTAGAGTAAATAGGAAGGTGATAATGCTTAGAGAAAGTATGCACTGAACTCCAAGTAGCTGCTTCCAAAATATCCTTAGTTGCCACCCCCCTTAGAAATGCTGTTGAAGTGGCAGTAGCCCTAGTGGAATGAGGCCTAATCCCAGCTGGAATTTCCTTGCCATGATGGGAATAACAAAATGCAATGCAAAAGCCAATCCACCTAGAAATAGTTTGTTTTGACACAGGCTTGCCCTGTGAACTCAAAGCAAAGGAAACAAACAACTGCTGAGACTGCCTAAAATCCTTAGTCCTGCTTAAATAATAACGCAATTGTCTGTGTACATCTAAAGTGTGCAAAATCTTTTCCCCTTTATTTTGGGGGTCTGCATAAAAGTAGGCAAATGAATAGTTTGGTTTAAAGCCACACTAGAAACCACCTTAGGCATAAAGGAAGGATTAGTACGTAATGATACCCTATCCTTATGGAAAATCAAAAAGGGCTCTACTGCCATAAGGGCCTGCAACTCAGACACCCTTCTTGCAGAAGTAATAGCCAACAGAAAAGCAGTCTTCCATGACAAGTATTTCAATTCAGCAGTAGCCGCAGGCTCAAAAGGTTGTAGATTAAGTTTTTCCAACACAAAATTGAGATCCCAAGCAGGAGTAGGAGCTCTACGTGGGGTCTTATATTCTTTGCCCTCTAAGAAACTGCTTGAACAAAGGATGCGAAAACAATGGTGGGTCACAATCATAGTGAGCTGAAATTGCTGCAGCATGAATCTTAATGGAAGAGAAGGACAAACCTTTGTCCAATAATTCAGTAAGATATTGAAGAGCCACACTCAAATTAGGCTCAGAAATCTCCAAATTCTTTGCTGCACTCCAAAATAAAAATCTCTTCCATTTTTCTGCGTACACCTTCCTTGTACTAGGTCTTCTAGCTTCCATAATCACATTTAAAACTTGTTGAGGAAGTTGAGACCTGCTGTGTTTCAACAGAGAATATGCCAGGCTGTTAGATGAAGGAAGTGAAGCTTGACATTGAGCAGATGACCGTCCTTCTGAGATAACAGATGAGGAATCAGAGGTAAAGGCCATGGAGGCTTCTTTACCAGACTCCGTAGTAGTGGGTACCAGTGTTGCCGAGGCCAATCTGGAGCTATCAAAATCATCCTTGGCCTGTCTTGTCTGACCTTTAATAGTACCTTTGGAAGAAGAGGCAGAGGTGGAAAGGCATACACATGAAGGTTTTTCCAACTGAAAGACAGAGCATCCACTTTCCAAGCTGTGTGATGAAACCCCTTTGTGCAATACTTTGGCAGCTGGTGGTTTAGTGGAGAAGCGAACAGATCTATGTCTGGAGTTCCCCATGACACTGTCAATTTCTGAAATACATGAAGATCCAGTTTCCACTCGTGGGGATCCATGATTTGTCTGCTTAACACATCTGCTAAGGAGTTCTGTGCTCCTGGCAGAAACCTTGCCTGAAGAGGTAGTTGCAAGCTTAGCGCAGTCTCCCATAAAATCATTGCTTGCCTGCATAGAGGATAAGAATGTGTTCCCCCTTGCTTGTTGATGTACCACATGACAGTTGTGTTGTCTGTTAGAATCAACACCTGCCCTGGAAGAAGTAACTCCTTGAAAGCCATTAATGCAAACTGGACTGCTAACATCTCCTTCATGTTGATATGTAGATGCTGTAGTCTGGCAGGCCACTTGTCTTGTATCCACTTTCCATTTAGATGAGCTCCCCAAGCAATGTCCGAGGCATCTGTCGTTAAAATCTGACTCGCCTCTGGCCGGGTCACAGAGAGTCCCTTGTTTAGGTGACATTCCTGAGCCCACCACAAGAATTCTTTTGAAGGCAAGGTATTATTTGAATGACAGTGTCCAAATCCTGGCAGTGCTGTGTCCATACATTTTGAGATACCATTGCAGCTTCCTCATATGCAGTTTGGCATTGGGAAGCACCAGAATACAAGATGCCATGAACCCTAATGCTTGAAGGACTGTCCTTGCAGTCAGCACGGACTGATGAGATAGTTGATGGAAGTAAAGTGACAGACTCTTTTGTTTGTCCGGGGTTAAAAGGCCATCTGGGCTGCTGTATTCAGTCTCACACCCAGAAAGCACATGTCTTGAGAGGGTACTAGACTGGACTTTATTTCGTTCACAGAATACCCTAGGCATCTTAGCACTGCTATAACATATTCCAGATGCTGTAGAAGGTCTTCCTTTTCTTGAGCCAGAATCAGGCAGTCGTCCAAGTAAGGATAGATTTGAATTCCTTGAAGCCTGAAGTAAGCTATCACTGGAGCCAGAACCTTTGTGAATACTCTGGGCGCAGTAGATAAGCCAAAGGGCAATGCAGAGAACTGATAATGAGAATTTCCAGTTCGAAACCGCAGATACTTCCTGCAACTTAGCCTTATAGGCACATGAAGGTAAGCTTCCTTGAGATCTAAAGTTACCATCCAGTGATCTTTGCCCAGCAGAGGTAAAAGTTGTTGTAATGTCAACATCTTGAACTTGGGAATGTCCAGATAAGTGTTGAGGAGAGATAAATCCAAAATTGGTCTCCACGTGTTCCCCTTCTTTGGTACTAGGAACAGGCGAGAATAAATTCCTAGGCCCCTTTCTGATACAGGGACTGGCTGAATGGCCCCCATCTGGAGTAACTGAGAAACTTGCTTGTGAGCCTCTTTTCTTTGTGGAGGAGGAACGTCTGGCATGCCTTTGAAAGGCGGCATTGTGTGGAAATAAAATCTGTAACCGTGGTGAATGATATCCAACACCCATCTGTCTTGAGTAATTAAATCCCAATTTTCTTTGAAAAGAGACAGTCTTCCTCCCAAAGGAGCTGCCAGGCGAGAATCCACTGGCAGCTGAAAAGGCAGGTCATTGGGTCTGTTTACGAAAGGACTGACCCCTGCCCTCACCAGAAGTCTGAGCAGGTGAACTCCCTGATCTAGGCCTAAAAGAACCTTGAGCCCTGCCCCTACCACGTCTAGACCTACCCCTAGACTGGGAATCATAAGCAGGATATGTCCACCCCTTAGCAGGCCAATTTCTACTAAACTTCGGAGGCTGCACCTGCAAAAAATCTTTAACAGTTTGCATAGACTTAGCTTTGTCCTCCATTTTCTTTAAAACTGCTTCCACAGGCGATCCAAACAACACATCAGACTGTAAAGGAGCATCCAAAATCCTTGTCTTAACATGCTCAGCTAAATTCTGATCCTTCAACCAGGCATGCCTGCGAAGAACAGAACTAGTAGCAGCCACCCTCGAGGAGGCCTGTACAGCATCAAAACCACATTGCAAAGAATGCTTACCCACTTGTTCAGACACATGAACCAAATCCAGCAACTCTTTACACTCAATACCTTCTGCCAAAGCATCCACCTTAGATTTCAATTGTGAAAGGAGATAATTTTGATATTTTAGCATGTGAAACTGACAATTCAACGCCTCATGGCTAGAGTGGAAGAAGTATACACTTACATGCCCCACCTATACAAAGCCCTTGCCTCTTTATCAGTGGGTACAGGATTTTAACCACAGAAGCTTTAACACCTTTAGGCCCCTGAGAAACAGTTTCTGGGTCCGCCCTAGGACTCTTAAACAAATACTTATGAGCTTCGGGCACCCTATAATACCTATCAGGCTTAACAGGAGCAGGAGGCAAAGAGTCAGGGTTCAGGGAAGCCTCTGCAAAAACATCTTCCACCACATTCAACACAGGAGGAATAGCTAAGGGCCTATGCTGGGGCAAAAACAAGAATTCCCTAAGCCTTTTCCTGGAATCAGAGGAATCCTGGCCTTCCCATTTAAAATGCTCCCTCATGGAATGCAGAGTCCCTGAAAATGAGAAATCCTCAGGAGGAGAAGCTGTAGGAGTGGAATCATCCACATCAGAATCAGAATAAGTAGGATACTCCTGCAAGTCTTCCGCAGAAGACTCTGAAGCCTCTGAACACTGTTCAAAACTATCAAACTCCGGTTCCACCCTAGGCCTCTTATCAGGCGGGGGCATAGAACCTCTAATCATAGTAATCAAATCTTCTGCCATTTTAAGCATATGTTTCTTAGGTACAGAACCCGAAATGCTAGGAGAAGCCCCCACTGAAGCTGAACTAGGCCTACCTCTCAAAGAAGTTTTGGCAACAGAAGGAGAGGCTCTAACTACCTTGGGAAGAGAGGGAAGAACAGTTACCTGAGAAGCCCCCTCAGCTTGGCCTACCTCCTGAGAAGGCACATCCTGTAATAGTAAAGTTTCTGCCTGAGACTCCATGGAAACTCCTGGCAAGACCTCTGGCTCCACTGAGCCTTCTAAAGAACCGACGTCCGGGACTGCCGGTTCATCAACCGTAGGCTTCACTGACTTGTCCTTGCGCTTCTTGGACGAAGCGGGCGTCGGAGCATCCGACGGCATTTTATAATTGCAACGCTTCCCAAACACTAACCTGGCACAGTCTAACCTCCTCTTAATAGTGCGTTTGTTAAACCTAGCACAAGAGCGGCAACCAACAACGTCGTGCTCAGGCCCTAAGCAAGGTATACACAAGGTATGGTAATCCCTATGAGGTATCTGTTTCCCACAAGAAATACAGTTATTCACTTTTTCTGACATCCGGTAAAATACTGAGGCAAGAAAAAACCAAAATGTTCCCCAACGGGGTACTTAGCCAACTCTGTTTCGGTCTGAAACTCCGGTTTCGGAAATATCTCAGAACGCCAACCTGCACTCGCAAAACTGCTTCTGCATCGGACCATGCGGCAAAAAAGACTGAGGATATGACGTCGGTCATGCGCATTAGTACCCTGACGTACTGACGTCAGTCTAAGGCGCCATGACCGACGTCAGCCTTATACTCTGGTATTCGGGCCGACTGGACGCGGACTATACCCCAATAGTAAGGACTGCAGCAATGGAAAACGAAGAACATCTTTGTGTGTCGAACTGACTTGTTCAAGTTGCTGAGATCAAAAATTGGTCTCCAGTCCCCTGTTTTCTTTGGCACTTAACCTTGAGTAAGTTCCGGATTCTATCTGGTCTGGCAGGATCTCTTGGATGACTGTCTTTTCTAGCAGCTTTTGTATTTGTATTGCTGCTTCTTTTCTCTGACTGGGTTGAACATTGGGAATTTTTTGTAGATTTGGGGGTGGAAGGGGGGGGGGAGTATTATATAGTCTCTGGAAATAATCCTCTGCACCAAAGTATCTTTTATGTCTAGCCAGGCTCTCTGGTGCAGGGATAGTTGACCCACGATTGCCTCCAGAGGGGGACAATCGGGCCTCCTGTCAGCAGTGTTCGTAGGGTCTTTCAGAGAAAGAATCTCTGGACCCCTGGTTTTGCAGGCCTCCTCTGCCTCAGGGGCAACGTCATCCATTTGAGTTCCCTCTTGTCCCTAGGGGAACTTTCTCCAGACTCTTAGACTTTCTGAACCACATCTTCCAACCACCTTGTTGATTCCTAGAAAAGGATCTTTAGAGGGGTCTAAAAATGTACACTCACTACAGAGAGGGTCTTTCCATCTTTCTCATACCTACATAATGTGTCTTTCACTTTTGGACCAAGCAAATAATTGCCATCAAAAGGAGCACTGATGAACAAGGACTTGAAGGGCTCCATAAAATCAAATAAATGCATCCAGGCATGCCTCCTAATGGATATGCCTGATCCTGCTGACCTTGAGGCACCTTCGGCTGCATGCGAAATAAGCCTCATGGATGAATTTGACAAAGATTGGAGGGTAGCCAACTGAGAAGCCACAGACAATTCGGCCTCAGCAGAAATGGAACATGAAAGGAAGTTGAAAGTTCTTGAAAGCCTAATAAACTGTGCCAAACAGTTCAGCGACCTACAGCAAAGATCACTGAAGCGTAGACATGCTTCTTAAACCTGTCCATTGCCCTAGACTCCCTGTTAGGGGGATAAGCACAGGAACTATGTTCGGCAAGTTCTTTCTTGGTGGCCGCTATGACCATGGCATCCACGGGCACCCCTTTAGCCAAACATTCCTTTCCCATAGGTGGAGCTAGAATCCTATCTGGCCTTTTGGGTATTGGTTCAACTGCATCAGGTTCCTTCCATGTCCACCAAGAGACCAGATCAGTAAGCTCATCAGTGGGTGGAGTAACCCACAAAGTAGGTGGGCCTACTCCAAAGGCCTCCAGAAATACTGAATCCTCAGGTGAAGGGTTGCTGGGGGTCCAACCACCTCTCTCTTTCATGATCTCAAGGATGGCTCCAAATGAGACATCTTCTGGAGGTGATTGTGAAGACCCTTCTCCCTCATTGAACTCCGTATCTTCAGTGACTGACTCTTGTGGAGAGTCCAAGTGCCTCCCCTTGCACTTTCTCTTCTTATGGGCTTCCTTGGTGGGATGTTCCAGGGAAGTGTCAGAAGAGACTATGAAACCCTGCTGGGTAGACTGGAGGTCTTGAGCTGGCTGCCCCTATGGAGTCGAATGATGAGGCATCAAGTGTAGACACATCTGGACAGTGGACTGAAGATCTGAGGGGTTGGGTCCATCAATCTTGTTGGAGCAGAAAACACCCTCTTCACAGTGTCAACGGCAGACCACCCCTGGGAAAGAGAAGACCACGGGAAAGAGAAGGCAGGCTTCTGGACTGTTGTCTCCTCCCGCCCCAAAGCAGTTTCCCCAAGGAAGAAGTTGGAGCTCAGCTGCTCACTGCCGAAGCACCAAGGCACAGAGCAGCTCAGAGACCTTTGGAGTCAATCCCAGCTTCTCAGATCCAACAAGGAAGCTTCAGCTCAGAGTCCTCCAGATCCGAAGATGTTGGAGCCATGGCACTCAGAGTTAGCTTCGGATAGGGTTATCTTTGGATCCAAGCCAGATGGACCAGAAAAACTCATTCATGGAATCCAAAGCAACCACAGGGATCAGAGAAGAAGTTTGAAGTGGAGGTGTGGTGGAAGGACAGGCCTCCTAACCTAAAATGGTAGGAGCCAGTAAACACACCCATCTGGATCATAAGCTGACAGAAACTTCATCATCCTATCCACATCATCTTCAGTCAAACTTCTGGAGGAGCGAGAAGAGGCCAGGGAAGGTAATTTAGTATGGTACCTTCCCATAAAATGATATTGGACCCTGGAAGGAACTGGATCCACAGATGAAGAATAATGGGTCCTAGGCATTACAATAGGATACAACAGTCTGCTCCTCTTTTTCTTCAAATACGAGGGGGATGAAGTTTGAGAACTCTTCAAATCTGACTTGGTCTCCTTCCTAGACAACTCTGAGGATGGAGTAGAGGAAGCAGAAGCAACAGGAGATTTCAACTCCTTGGCCTTAAACATGGGGCATTCAGCCCCAGAAACCGCTTCTCCAAAAGACGAAGGCAACAAGCCTTTCAGTATTAATTTGTTCTTTCTGTCCACTAAAGCACAGGGATTAAAATTATGGCAGAGCAAACATTCTTCTTGTACGTGCTGCAGACCTAAATAAACACAAAGATTGTGGGCATCCGAAACATGCAACTTGTGCCCACACTTAGTACACTTTTTGAAGTCAAAAGACCCCTTCTTAGCCATTCTACAACAAAAAGGAATAAAACAAAAAAACAAACATTAAATACTATTGAATCAAACATGGTTAATCAAATAAATTTAACTGTGAAAGACTTTGTTGACAGAGGAGAGAAGTATAATAATACAGTTATGAAAGCTTTTAGTTCTAGGGACAACTTGGATATAATCGACCAAACAAAGATCAGACGAGTTAAGATGTAGATTAACATATAATAAAAATACATCTGCTGTTAAAAGAATAACCCCCAGACACTGGTATATTTTGCAGGGACATACCGGAAATGAAAGATATAAGTGAACAACCTCACTTCACATATAAGAAAAATAAGAATCTTAAGAATATCCTGCATTATAAGGAGCAGCCTAAGATATGGTTTAACAACCAACAAACTAAAAAAAAGGTACTTATAAATGTGGAATGAAGCCGCGATGGTACAGTGGTTGCGTTGTTGCCTCACAGCAAGATGTTCTCCCGTTCGATTTTCAGCTAGTGTGTGGGGAGTGCCTTCTGTGTAGAGTCTGCATGTCCTCCCCGTGGTCGAGTGGCCTCTGAAAGACATGTGTGAATGGGCGTGCCTTCACTGAAGGTTGGACGTCGGGCTGGCAACTCGGCACCATAAAAAAATCTACTGCCAATCATTAGCGGACCGCAGTTCCGCTGTGGCGACCCCTTACCGGGAAAAGCCGAAAAGACAAACATCAACGCATATAAATCCATTTACTTAGCTAGCTATAGAACTATAACATTAAAAGCATATGGGAATTGTAATACTAAAAACATGTATAACATGTGGCTCATATTATATAGGGAAAACAAACCAGAAATTAAAAGAGCGTATTTCGGCCATGTTTCAGAAATAAATACTAAGAAGAATACAAATGCCTTATATAAAACATAGTTCAGAAAATGGTGATATCCATATATTTAAATTTGCCATATTGGAAGTATGCATTGCAGAAATACAAGGTGGTGATGTTATACTGAAAACTGAACTAGCAGAAATGAAGTGGATAATTAGGGTTAAAGCTCATACACTACCAGATCTGAATGATATTGTCCCTTTAAAACCTCTGCTGAAACATAAGCATAATTGTGTTTAATTTGCATAATTAATATGTCATGTGATTGTTCTTAAGTATATAAGTTACCTTAATCTTGTTTTTAGTGTTTAATGCTTGAAGAAGCCTCTAGGACGAAAGTTTTTAACTTGTGTTTGTATCAGAAATAAATGCTTGTCGTGGTTTCAGTGACTTTGTTTTTTTGTTTTATGTTACTATTGTAAAGTCAACTGGATTTGATGGTTTATTCACTTGTTTTGTGTGGATGTTGTACAAAAAGGAATAAAGCAGATTTTTTTTTTTTTTGTGGAAAGAAGGAAAAAATAAATTACCAACAATGGTAATTATGAATACACTGTTGTTGTGTCTTTCGGCTTTTCCCGGTTAGGGGTCGCCACAGTGGAACTCCGGTCCGCTAATGATTGGCAGTAGATTTTTACATGCCGAGTTACCAGCCCTGACACCCATTCACACATGTCTCCACGCAGAAGACGCTCTAGCTGAGAATCGAACCGGACAGCGTCTTACTGTGAGGCGACAGCGCTACCGCAGCACCACCACCGCGGGTTATAATGTGTAAAAAAAAAAAGGGAAGAGAGATACAAATGATTGAAATACAAATTGACAGAACTAAAATAAATGCAAGGGGAAGAGATTAATAGTAATGAATAAATAAGAAGAAAAGGCAAAATACATCATTTGAAAGACAAATGCTAGCTTATTTAAAAAATGGTGATGAAGCTCAAGAGCTATGGCTGGCCACAACCTTTCATGAAAAGTGTCAAATGAGATCTGAGGTACGTTAGGAGTGGGAGCATTATGGGTAAAGGAGAAGCTTGAGAGGTTTTTGTTACCACAAGCTTTAGTAATGGCCAATCAAGATCTGAGGTTTTGGATCCAAACCCAACAATTGAGAAGAGAATGAAAACTGACATCATCAAATGCCACAATTACAATCTTGCATTTCACTAGCTTAGCTTTTGAATTGCCATCAGGATTACAAAAAATGGTAGCAATGTGCAGAGAACGCCGTGCAGCCAAGCTTCCAAAAATGCCTCCCTCATTTGGTTGTTGCTCACCCATTTAAAAGGGAAAAGTAATTCTGACATGTGGCACTTGATGGTGGAATTAATAAATCCATCAGTGGCTGCCACCCACAGCCTGAAAATTCTGTTCCATGCTTTGTTGTTTAGCCATAATTTGTGTTGCATCACTAGAGATCCCAGGAATGTGTACAACAGCGAGGAAGAGGTTGTGGAGCAGGGCTCATTCCTATAGTCTGACAGTTTCTTTATGCAAGGGAAAGGAATATGTTCACTCATTGGTTGATGCCTCAGGCCACTGATAGGTTACCAGTGTAGATTGCTTGTGATGCTTTAGGCAAGACATTCTAGATGGCCTGTTGGGTAAAAAAGAAGACTGGGAGCACCAAGATGTTGTGGATCTTCGAGTTCTGTTGTTACCATGACTCCTAGCCTGCAGAGCCCTGAGATACCTCCCAGTGCTACATTAGACATTTGTGGTGGGAAGGGGAGGGAGGAACAGTTTGCCAATGGAAAGGCTAGGACTGTGGAGACAGCATCACATGTGTGCTAAGCATTACAGCACACTGGTAATTCTCTCTGACCCTTGAGTGCTATCTATTGCCATCACTGTGGCCTAAGCATCTGCTGCAATGGCCACAGATGTAACTTAGTAATGAGCACCATGCTTACAATAGCTGCAAGGTACCCCCAGTATTTTGAGTACGGATTCCATTGTGATGTTCTAGGTAAATAAGAGTTGCTGCAAGTAAATTTGCAGGGCTAAGTTTTTGTCCTCTGGAAGAAAGGTTTTCCACATCTTAGAGTCTAAGGTATATCACAGGAAGGCAATCCACTAACTGGGGTGCAAGTTGTAGTCTGGGCATGGTGGCAATGATGCCCTAGATACTGTACATGACTGGTTAGTTGCTCTGGGAAGGTTACGCTAACTAGCTAAAGGAAGACTTTGGTGCCTAGTAGTAGCAGTGGGATGAGACCAAAGAGCAGGCTCGTGAATTGGCAGTAATTGGGTTCTCATCTGGACTTCTTGGCAATCTTTATGTGAAGGTAGACATCCTGGCAGTCAAAAAGAAGACACCCAGTCTCCTTTTGTTAGGCATGAAAGGATAATCTGCACAGAGACTATTTTGAATTTCTCTTTGAATATGAAATGGGTTAAAGCCACTAAGAGGCCTGAAGTTCTTTACTATTTCTTTACTGTTTCTGACACCAAAAAGGTTTTATTGGCTGCCTTGGTTTCACTGGTCTACTGGCACATATTAGATGTCTCTTTTTTGGAGCAGGATGGCTACCTCATTACTTTTTTCTTTTGCAAGGCTGATGCTTTAGGCTGTGGGGACATCAAATGAAGGGGACTCTGTAATCTCTGGGTATTATGCTCCCAACTCACTTTGAAGACTGTTTGAAGATCACTTAGAAAAAGTAGGACAATCTTCTCTCAACTGCCTTCAAAGAATAATCAGGGAAGTCTTAGATCTCATGGCCTGCTGATCTGGCTCATTTCAGAGGTGCTGTCCATAACACAGAATATAAAACCTCCTTAGGGAATCTGAACAAAGTCGGAAGGGGAACAAGGCACAGGTGTGGTAATGGGAAGGAGTATAAATGCATCCATCCTGACCAAAATAGTCCTACTGTAGTAGACGGAAAGGAAGGTGGGAAACAGGACTGTAACAGTGATCACTCCCAAGGTAAGTTGCCTACACAACTATAACTGTTTTATTTGCAGGTCACTGATGACGTCATAATTTATAGAAAAGATTCCCCAAGTTTCTCAAGTTCATCAGGATGGCTGGCTTGCCTCAGACGACAGCACAGGCAAGTTCAGCAATAGCCCTAGAAATCACATTAAGTCTGTAGTGCTTAGAGAAGTTATGGACTTTAAGGCCAGGTGGAAGCTTCTAGAGTGTTCTAGGAAGTAACCCTTCTCAGGAAGGCTGTAGTAACATCAGTCACCTTTTCAGAAAAGGGGTCTAACCTGGTCATGTAATATTTTACCATGCATTTTATAGCAAATGTTAATGCAGTGCACAGGCTACTTTGAGAGTTTGTTTGTTCACTGGCAGTCCTTGTTAGCTTTACATTAAACGGGGCATACAATTGATCCAATTTTTAAATGGTTTAATCCTGAGTATTTAGCATATCAACTGTCTATACACACACACACACACACACACACACACACACATACATACATATTGAATTCAGGATTGTTTGACCCTTATTTATGGGATTACATAACAGTGACGAGCATAGGCAGTTGGCAAACTTGGTGAGCTACTTCTGTAACAACACTTAACACAAAGGGGAGATTAGCCTGCAGGGTCACTCTGTTTCTGTTTAGTTGCAGGAAAGGCTCCATGCACATGCAAGCTTGCAGTTCAGGGACACCTCTTGCATTGGCGACAGCTATCATGAATGCTGTTTTCTGGGTAATTAATTTCTAACATGCATAAGCTGTTGAAGTGTAAAAATGTTAGCTTTTCGAACACAAAAATCAAGCCCCAGGCTAAGGCCACCATCCTTCTGGGGCCTCAAGTGGGGTTATGCCCTTAAAGGATTGCTTTATAGTGGGTGCTTAGATGCCCGTTTTGGGGGGCATCAGCAGGCATGCTGAAATATACCTTCACTGAGACACAGGACAGACCTGATAAGAGCTCACGTAAATACTGGACAAGGACAGCCATAGGTACGTCCCCTTTAACTGTGTGATGATTCCTCCTTTGGCACCAAAGGGAGCATCTTTTCCACTTAACTAGGTATGGTTTCTCTATACCTGGCCTTCGGGTTTCCCTTATGATTTTTAACACTTCCACAGAGAAAATGTGACTAAATCAGAATCTTAACTTCCAAGTTGCTAATATCTGTGTCAACAGTTTGGAAAACAGAATGGACCCATTCCACTGCATCAGCAGGTATACATGCTGATGTAGTAGTGCAGGTTTTTCCCCTACTGTACTACCTGGAGGAGGGGGGGTATACCAGAAGGAAAGCATACAGAAATAGACCCCTCCAAAATAGGGAGACGGCACTCATTGTCCAAGCCCCTGTTTGGGGCTCTAGAACAGAATATTGTCAACTGCTTTCATCCATACATCCACAACTCATTTTCCCATGTTTGCATATGGGGTTGAGGTGTCACTTCAACAGTGACAATCACCTAGAGCCAAGGTTCATACCACCAGGTGGCTTAGCCCTGCCACAGTTGTTCTTCCATACAACATGCGTGCATGCACTCTCTCACCTATAGCCAATTCAGGGTGTCCAATCCATCTACTGCATGTCTTTGTAATTTGGGAGAAAAGCAAAGCACCCAGAGAAAACCTACGCAACCACAGGGAGGATATGCACACTCCACACAGAAGGCACCCCAGCCAAGAATCTAACATTCCTTAGAAAAGCAGAGATGCTTATTTTTGGTGCACTCCATCAGTCTGCAAAATCTAAGAATGTATTGCTGTCAAACATCCATTACTGTGGGTCTGATGAGGCCCTGCTTATAAAGTATATGCAATGGAGTTCTCCTTGGTGAGAATAAATATGGCTTTCAGGAGGAGACGGTATTACAGGGCCTGCACCCAAGACGGCACGGCTACCCTAAATAGCTGGTAAATCATCTCCTTGCTTGTTTATGCACCACATGACTGTCATGCTTTCAGAGCCTGGACCACTGCATTTCTATTATGTTTGAGTGCAGCTTTGCTCGCCTGTGATTCAAGCTGTCCTGCACTTTCAGGCTTTTGATGGGTGCCCCTCATGCCATTTGTCAGGCATTCATGGCTATAGTTGGTTCGGAGTTGGTAATTGGCATGCCCTTGTCCTTTCTGACTTGGGTGTGTCTACATTCCAGTTCCATCTTTATTCAGGTGAAAAGCAAGATGATATGTTCCAGGGACTGAATCTCTGGTTCCAACTATTCTTCAAGTAAAATTAAAAATTTCTTCATCTGCAACCTGACAAACAGCAACATGAGAATGGTAAATGACATGTGGTTCAGAATACTCAGACTCCCTGACCATCACCCCTTATTTTGTTTGTATGTTCTGAAAAAGAATGAAAGAGATTTTTGCCTGTGGAAAATAAAGCCCTTGCAGAACTGGTGTTTAAGAGGGTGCACAGGAATGTTACTCTCCTGGCTGGACATAGGTTTCATTTCTGTTAATTCAGGGAAAACCTAATTTATTGAGACAATCCAAAGTTATATTGTAAAGCCCTCTGCATCTCCTTGTGGGACTACATATGAATCAAGCAGTCATTCAAGTAGGGGTAAATGGAGATGTCCACAATCCTGCAGTTAATTATGACTAGTGCCAGATATACTACAAAAATCTGGGAGCAGTAGTCAAACAGAAGGGCAAGAAGATAAACTGATGGTGCTGTGCCACCAACCCACTGCTACAAATTACAGGCATCGCTTGTGTCTTTTTGAAGATACAGATGCAGAGGTAGGCAGATTTGAACTCTAGTGCCAAAAGTAGGGTCCAAGTCTCCAGGAGAGGCAGGAAGATTTAACTTCCTGAATTCTAGAAACTTTTAACAATTTGATTGTCTTGAAAAGTCCATTATAGGTCTCCATATCCTTCCCTTCCATAGGTCAAGGAATCACGCAGAGCTAAATCTGGCACCACTTCTATCGTTCCTTGGACTTGCACCTCTTTTAAGAAAGGTGAACTAAATGTTATTGGTCTTCTGGTTCAGATGGCAGTCCTTTCTTTCTTAATTTGGGCATTAAGTCTGTATCCCTCTGTGGACAATCGTGGTCTGAAGTTGTGCTTAATAAATTCTGGTAAAAGGAGGTCAGGTTGGACCCCCAATCTTGAGTATGAGGTGAATTAGAGGTCTGGGGAGGGAGGATGCTGGTGCTGTCAGAGCTGCTCAATGTTGAGGGCCGACTGAGCTATGATGGCCCTCAGAACACCCTTTATCTTCATTCTGTCAGTCCTTTTCTGTGTATCCAATTCACCTATTAGCTGCTTGCATTTCTCCATACCACTGAAAAGATGTCTGCTTACATGGATAGTTCCTGAAATATTTGGGAAGAGGAGGGTGGTAGGTGTTTGACCAACTCCAGAGTTTTCCCTTTGTCCTCCAGTCTTTTAATCACATTATAGGATGGGGGTCTGAAGACCAAATACTTATCTAGTGGGACATCAAGGAAATGAGCCTTCACATGCCTTCAGAAAGGAACTATGTCCTCAGCCATGAATATCTCATTATAGCTGCCCCTGTTGAAGCCCGGGGTGCTGCATGTACAGCATCACACCCACATTTTGTAGCACTGTTTCCACAGCTGTAAAATAGTCTGGGGGGTTGGCCAAGCAAATTTTCTTCAGGGACTCATCTTTCATTCCACCAAAACTACCCTGGGGTTGCCTGGCAATATGCCCCTGACACTTCAGAACATAGTTCTGAATATTTAGGGTATGAAAGGACTAGAGGCCAAGGTTGATGAGGTACATTTCCTCTTCCAACTTATCTAGTGCTTTGCCTATCATTGAAGACAGTATTCCACCTTGGAGACCCTCTATTTTCCTAGGTAATCTCCAGGGACACTCTCTAATCTGCAGTAGGGTTCTTATATAAAAACATGTGAACTTCCTTATGCATACAAATTTTATCTGGCCTCGTGGGAGCAGGACGTTTGAGAATCTAGTTCCAAAGAAGTTGTTTGTGAAATATCCAAGAGGACTCCCTGAACAGAAGGTACAGTCACTATTTTTGGAGCCCTAGAACCAGAAGAACTGAGCATACCCTCTTGGAGTCTGAGGCCTCCTGAAACTGCCATTTGAAGTGCTCCTTCATGACAGAAAGTTCCTCCAAATGCCATGTCCTCTGGCACAAAGTTAGAGACTAGCATCTCCTCATTATCTGTGTTAAACTAAAGGGGAGAGAAAGGCTGTGGCCTGAACGCTGGCTCCTCCTTCCTCATCAGAGTCAAATAAAGCTCCCTCTCTCACAATGGGAAGACTTCCTTCTTCTACGGAAAAGTTTTGACTCATGGGGATGCTCAGTGTCTGGTTGTAGGATATACAAAATGGAAGGAAAACTTAGCACAGTCCTGTAAGGGAGTCCAGGTGGGGCCATCGGTGACACACCCACCCAGAGGCAGTTGTCTGGATAAAGGAAGGAAGCACCTTGAGAATAGAAATTGGGATCTTAACTGAGCAAGTGACCCCTGCAGAATATGTAATCCTAAGAGCCAGTCCCACGATTTTGACCCAAAGGTGTGGATATCTTTCTTATCTATAAATGTAGAGATTTATCTCCTCCCTTGCTTGATAATCAGGTAGTATTTGGAGGTGGATGTTGGGAAGCCAGCATTCAAAGGAGAGAGCAAGGTCTGGCCTTTGATCCAGTGGGATATGCTAGATGTCACAGACATAACAGCCTTCAGGAGGTGATATCTTAGGCTTTGACCTGTGCAAGAGTCAGGGGGGGGGGGGCTGAACAAATCCCTCCACAAAATTGGTGCCCTCAAACTGGAGTGTATCATCCAGGGAGCCTATTTCCTTTTTCCTGCGGCCTCACTTCTTTTTTGGTTGGAAATCTGTACCACCAAGCTACTGAAAGTCCACAAACAATGTGGAACACTGTCAGTAATGCTGTGAGAGTCTCTGTTTGGCCTGGCATGTCTCAAGGGCCTCCCGTCTTCTCTTGATTGTCTAAGTGAAAACTCTGGCAAGTAGTGCAGCTAATTAGTTTGAACTAAAGGCCTTGAAAAAAGATAAACTAGAAGTGAAAGTCCTTCTGAGAAGTCTGGTGTTTATAAGGTAAAATGGTTAACTTTTTCAGGGGTGAATATACTCACGTGTGTGTGTAAGTTTGTTCCTAGACTTCAACTCAACAAAGTCAGCAATGCAATTACATTTCAAGCAATAAGTACCAAACTGTGAACCCTGTTTTTCCTTGCCAAATGGTGACTTTATCACTCACTATCATTACAGTTATTGGCCTGTCAGACTGTAGCAAGTTCTCTTGAAGCAAACACTTACACAGCAAGGAAGAACTGAAAATGGCACAGGCAAACTCCACTCATATATCAGTTATGTGGAGATGTCCGAGGTAAGGCGATGTCACCCTAGCCATGGAGGAAGGGGTCTTTACTCTGAAAAGTCAAGCTGGATATCAGAATCCACCTGTAGCAGAGAGCCCTATTAAGTTATGCATGTAATGGTGACCCAAGAACATCATCTGATCAGAGTTCTCTGAAATTTTTTGTTGTGAGCCCGTCACAGGGAAACTGACATATGGCCTTTTACTCAGATAGCACATGTGCTGTTTCAGAGAACTTGATGACATCTGCTTAAAAGGCAGGGTGAAACTACTGTCCAGGATACATCTGCGCCAAGTACTCATTGCACCAAAAGTAAAATTATTTCACCAGACAGCAAGATGGCTGAGTGGTTAAGCTCTGTATCTCACATCTATAGTGTCAGGTGTTTGACCTTGATGTCCAGTCATGGTCTGTGTGGAATAAGTACTCCTATCTCCCAAAAAAACATGTTGGTTGATTAATTACTATAAAATGCCCATATATGTTGTGACACGGGTCATAACTGCAGAGTCCTTGATGACAAGTGAATAAAATTAAAAAAAAAAACAAGCACTAAAGGCAGAGTAATTTGCAACTTGCATACAGCATTAATGTTATGGACAAGCTGCTCTGTGTAGTCCTGAGTTTGATTTCCTCAGTCTCAACTGGTTTACTGAGACTCCAAGTCACTAATCAGGCAGTGGTATGTGTCGGTTGGGAAAATGGTGCAGGTACCTATATGGCTTCATTAAACCACTCATCTAGTAACTACTTATCAACCTCTGAAAAATCATATTATATATGCGTGTGTGTATATGGGTTGAAGGCAACCCAATGAAAAACAATTACAATGAACTTTCAAAGTAAAATAAATCGAAAGAATTGGTTTTCAAAAAAATGGCAGAAATCTAACTTTAAGATTGCACAATACTGGGGAAAAGGCAAAACTACCTAATCCCAGTATTGTGCGATCTCACAGATAAAAGCCCATCCATTGCTGTCTTCCTTCAATGTGCATGGTATTAAATCACTTGTATTCAACATAGCATGCACGTTTTAAGAGTGCAATTTGACCAGAACACTGGCAACATATCTATATACATGCTGCCACTATAATATGTTGTGGATAAAATGCCAGGCTTACAAGCAAATAAAGTGGTAGAGACAAATTTTGGCACTGAACTGCAATGAAATCCCTGACAGCAGTAAAATAAGACAGGTGTTTAACACACTGTTACTGCCACAAAGTTCTGCAATCAAATCTCAGAGGATGACCAAGATATGATCTTTTATATGCAGGTTCCAGATATAGGTGTCCACATACTGTGACTATCATAGTATGGCATTTTGTACTATTCTTAGTTTCAGTTTTGAGTGTTATGCTAAATACCTACTCAGCATGCAGAATACTTCTTCCTTGAGCTAACAAGGCATTGGAATTATTGTCTTGAAACAGTGTCCCCACTAGTTACAAAACTTATAGGAAAAATATCCACTTACAACATGAAAGGCTACAGTCACAAACTAGGAAAGCTCACAAACAAAGGCAAAAAAACAAGCTGAGTAACAAGTCACCACACCACAAATCAGGCAGGGCATTAGAGTTTAGGATTCAACAGTCCATATCACTTTTGACAACTTCATTGCATATATTGTTTCATATATATATATATATATATATATATATATATATATATATATATATATATATATGGTTTCATAGTTGCTGCTTATTCATTATTTATCATTCATTTCCTTTGACATATGTGTAAAAATTTAACACATTTTTTCTTTTCTCTATATATATTCTCTGTATATCCTAGCATTGTTTTAATGGGTTGTATCTCAACCTCCTTCCACTAGGTGTGTCTCCATTGTTTTATTATAGACAGGAACAGGTTTGACTCTTAGTTTTACCAACAGATTCTAATTGTTAGTTTGTATTTACCAGTTTTTACTATATAAACTGTAGGAGTAATGGCGACCCACTGTTTATGGTTGCCATGTACTATGCTACATATTTTTGGCGTCACTGCTTTGTCCACCATCGGCGGTTTACGTAAGTAGATGTTGTTACAACTTGTTTGCCTCAATTAGATTGATTAGATTGAGTCTGTCAGTAATGGCAGCTTTTGCCTTTAGGTAAGTGATTGAACATATTTTTTATACCACAAGGCAATCGCATGGAGCCGGTAATTTTAAGCAGTGCCATGACCAGTTTACAACTAGCGGTTTTACACCTTTAGAGTTTCTGCTCTTGACTGGGACAAACATGACCTACATGACCTAATACTTGCTTGTGTCACTTCATAGCCTTAACCTGTGAGTATTGTGTTTTAGTTTACGATAACTGTTGTATGTATAAAGTAAATGCATACAGTCAGTTCTCTTACTTGGTGTTGGACCTGTCCACAAGGGTCAAAACACGATTAAAGTTACAAATCAGCTTGGAGCTTGTTTCTGACCAGTGCCGTGACCAGTTTATATATGGTGGACTTGCACTTCTTGTCTTTGCCCTCTTTTATTGGGTCAAACATGACCTGAAGTTTAAATTCAGGGGTTTGATGTTGTTTGCCTGTGTCTGTCAGTATTGCATGACAGTTTTACTTGTAGGTACTGCCCTTTAGGTTTTTAATTTTAATTTTTATGCTCAATTGTTTCATGCTTAAAGGCGAAAGCATGCTATCTATCCCTTTTTTACAGTGAGTTGTGACTGGTTCACAGCGGACAGACTTGTGATTTTAAACCTAGAACTGTTAGGCATACCTAATGTTTTTAACAATTGGTGTGATATTTTATTTGTGGATGTTTACGACTAAGCAGGCATGCTTGCAGCACGTTTCTTTCATACTGGGTTGTGCCCTACTCTTAGGGAGTAAAACGTCTTCACATGAAAGGTAGTTTGAAATGTATGACAGTTTTTTGCAGGCAATGCATTTTAGCTTAGTGATTGAAACTGTGTCATGCATAAGGTGACTGCAAGCATTTTTGCTTATATTATACTATATTATATTGTGTTGTGATTTGCTCATAAAGGGGCGGACTTGTGGCCTCTGACCTAGAGCTGTTTGGCATACTTAATGAATTGATGTTTTTAACCAATGGTGTGCCCTTTGATTTAATTGTGGAAGTTATAAGAAGGGGCATGTGTATTAGTACTTTGTCTGAAGAAGTCTTGGGATTGCCTGAGACGAAAAGCGCTTTACAAATAAACGGTTCAAACTGCCTGATTTGTGGTGTGGTGACTTGCATTACACAGCTTGTTTTTTTGCCTGAGGGCTACAGTGTCAACTCCTAGGTCTTTGGCAATATCTCCTCATCCACATAAAGAAACACTTCTCCTACCCCAACTTCAAGTCAACTAAAAAAAATACCTTTTCAAAGAAGTCCAATACCTCTGCCTTCAAAAGGGTCACATTACCGAAACTACTATCCACATCTGCTCATGCCTTCACCTCCCTCCTAGCTCCTCCATCTTGCTTGCTAATTTTATATCAATCTGCATATTGTATATAATCGACATCTTAAAGTATAACTCCTCTTTTGTAAAGAATTGCAAACTACAGTGCATTAAACAGTATCTCCCTTATAGGTTCATAGATGTATATTAGGCTAATGACCACTAGGGTCTTTATAAGCCCAGCGAAGCAACACAAATGTATTGAACAAGGTATTGTGCCTTAAGGGTTATTTTAAGGGGTGGATGTTAGTGTAAGATTTAACAGATGCCTCTGTCCATCAGAGACAACGGTGTCAGACCAGGGGTAAATTTCCAATTTCCCATCCACTGGTCAAGGTTGGGCTTGAACAGGGTTAGGGAAGATATATGCTTCACATGGATGGGAAGCCTTTTTCAGAAAATGAGGATTCTCTGACATACATACCTGCCCCTGTTTAAGCTGCAAGCAAAGTTTAAATCCTTAGATCTAGTTGTTCTGGTGCTGTTTGTTTTGTGGACATGCAAAAGGTTCATCATAGCAGAAACCAAGGATGCCTTGTACGAAGCACATAAATCACCTCTCAGCAGTCTGTAGGAAACAGAGTAGAGAGACAGGGCTTTGAGGTGATCTGCACAGGACATTGTGTTTACACTCAGTGTTCATTTTGGAGGAACCTCTATGGACATTCCAAGTGCTTTCATGTGCCTGGTCAGATACATACTTAAGGGGGCATTATGCTGAATGATTGGTCTGATGAGGGCCAAGTAAAGTGGCATGATGACTTCCCTGGACCTAGATCCTTAATTGTATCTCATGTCTTCTGTGTATAGTATGTTCTTACTGCTCTGTTTTAATCTGCAAACAACTGCATTTTTTTACTTTCTTTTTATTAGCTATGAATGAGCTGTGAGTACGTCACCAGAACTGTGCCCAAAAATGGTCAGTGTTGATTAGACCACTAGCATGATAAATAAGCATAATAAAGTGTTTAAATCAGAAGCAAAAAAAAAAAAAAAATCCCATTTATTACTCCCAAAGTAGGATTTTTTTTTTTTTTTTTTTTGGTAGGTGCACTTGTGATCTTTTCCCAGTTTAGGATAATACGCAGTGAAGAACATCACATTAAGGTAAATTTGTGTATGTCTTAATAAACTGAAACAACGGCTAAGTGCATTCTGTAGCAGAGGGTCATGAAATATTACACTGATGACTTTGTTGTAATATTTCATATGATGTATGGTTACAGAAACGGTCTTTTATAGATAGGTGACACCAGTAATCTTATATAGCCATTTGTTTTTAATCTATTTATTTATTTTCCCATTTGGTTTCCAAGAAAAATGTACATCTTGCCCTTTTTTAATGCTGATGAACTCACAAAGTATCTGCATATCACTACAGTTAGTTCTTATATAAAAAAAGTTGTCATCTCACATCTCCATCACTTTTAAGTAAAGTTCGGTCATCTAGGATACAACATGATATAAACTCATGACAAGGAAGAGACAGAAAAGGGTGACAAGACCTCAAGATCATAAAGAGTGGGTACCTGGTAACATGATATGCACTACTAGCTGTTAAAGTCCAGCAAAGCAAAGGCACCATGCAATTTAGAAAACACAGCGGTTTCAATTTCCCAAGGGAGACATCAAAAATAAGTCCAGGGGGAGAAAAGCAGCTAGAAACAAAGAAAGGGACTACTAAACAAAGAAAAAGGTAATTAAAATAATGAAACAGAATAGATATCTAACAAAAGGCAGACACACACAGAGAGACAGAGAGAGAGACAGACACACACACACACACACACACACACACAGACACAGAGACACACACACACAGAGACAGACACACACACAGACACAGAGACACACACAGAGAGACAGACACACAGACAGACACAGAGACACACACAGAGAGAGACAGACACACAGACAGACACAGAGACGCACACACAGAGACAGAGATGCACACACAGAGAGACAGAGACGCACAGACAGAGAGGCACACACAGAGACGCACACAGACAGAGATGCACACAGACAGCCACACACACACACAGACAGCCACACACACACACACACAGACAGCCACACACACACACAGACAGCCACACACACACACAGACAGCCACACACACACACAGACAGCCACACA
This sequence comes from Protopterus annectens, assembly GCF_019279795.1. Taxonomy (NCBI): domain Eukaryota; kingdom Metazoa; phylum Chordata; order Ceratodontiformes; family Protopteridae; genus Protopterus; species Protopterus annectens. The sequence continues at coordinate 1,128,435,892 of NC_056746.1, forward strand.
CACAGACAGCCACACACACAGACAGCCACACACACAGACAGCCACACACACAGACAGCCACACAGACAGACAGCCACACACACAGAGACAGACAGACAGACAGCCACACACACAGAGACAGACAGACAGACAGCCACACACACAGAGACAGACACACAGACAGACACACACACACAGACACACACACACACACAGACACACAGACACACACACAGACACACACACACAGACACACACACACAGACACACACACACAGACACACACACACAGACACACACAGACACACACACACAGACACACACACAGACACACACACACAGACACACACACACAGACACACACACACAGACACACACAGAGAGACACACACAGAGAGACACACACAGAGAGAGACACACACAGAGAGAGACACAGAGCTGTCAAAGCTGAAGTATTAGGGGAAAATAGTGGTATGTTATGTCTTTAATCCAAACTGCAAAAATGATCAGAGATGCACATTACAAAACTGTCTCATGATGACATCAAAACTGATTAAAAAAATTGAGAAAAATTTTAAGAAATCAGTTTTAAGTGTACATGGATGTTTAGGTTAGGCAGCCAGTTTTAAGATCAGCCAATTCAATAGGCTGTTGCCAGGATCAAACTAGTTCCAAAGCATGCTGCAGTTGACTGACCACCAATAAGGTGGATGCACATACACTGGGATGCATGCCCACTAATGTCAGTGGCATCCAGCAAGGTCAAGGACAGGCACAAATTTGAGCTCTTCCTAAAGACAAGGACAGCCTCATCATACAAGTACTGGAAGTCAGTTTCTGAAAATATACTTACATTCCGGAAGCCTTGGCAGAGGTCTGTTCACCATTCGCTGGCCTTCTGACGGAACTCAGGCAAAAATGAGGCGCTATGTGCTGGGTACACCTACGGTTCTCTGTGCAAGTTCAAATGCTACCAGCTGTCTGTTGCAAGACAGGTTATTAATTTAATGTCCCATATGCAAGGGTCTGCTTTGAAACACTTGCACTTAATGACATTGCTTCATGTTGTGCTCATCCCTCAGAAGGCATAGACATCACCAACACAGAATTTATACCATTATATTTTAACCACAGCACTTAAAAGATTTTACTGCTTTAGGTATTCAACTTGAGATGCTATACACAAATGTATCAAGAGCTAATACAAACTATATTAATTGGTGGTCTCGGAGGCTAAGAGTGTCCTTATAGTAAATGTGGAAAGTGACACTGGAACATGCACAGAGCAAGGCATCATGTGTCAGAGTGCAGGAACTTTAGGGAAAAATACAGAACTGAAGAGGAGAGAGAATGAACCTCTTTGTAGGTCAACAAGGAACACCAGATACTAGATCAAATTAAAAAAAAAGGGTTCAGGTATAGCTTAATCAAAGGATGCATGTGTCAGCAGTGTGAAATAGAGGGTAAAGTCCTGACTACAGCTCTTACAACTCAAGTTCAATTAGTGTCTCAGTCATCTGTAGACCTTATGCAGACGTCTGGCCTGGTCATCCTGAGGGGGAGATAAAAGGTTGGAGGGTAGTGGGCATGGGGCATACAATGCAGTTATATTTCCCAAGAAGAGGCTTGGAAAACTACAGTAAAGTGCCCCTGATGGGAAGTATACTGGCTCTGCCCATCACTGAATGCCCCACCTGCTGGCTGTACCATGTGCTAGGGGGTGGGGGACATTAGTAAGGAAAAACATTCCCAGAAGTAGTGTGAGATGGACCCAGAATGTCGATCTCCTTGTGGGCACCAACCCTTATATAAGCTAGTCTGGTGAAGTCCAGGAGTTGTAGGCAGCCACTGGAGAAAAGGTGCATGTGACAGATAGTGGCTCTGAGTTTTCTACAATTAACAGTGCACACTCCTTGCTTCTATAATTATTGCAATCTAAAATACTTTACAATTTCCAGTATTTGTTTCACTAATTCAACTATGGCAGTTTGCAAACATATATATGATCTGCTGCCATAGCCAGAAACAAAACCAGCCCATGCAAAATTATATAAAAGAGCAGAACACCAGAAAATGAAACCGAGAAATCCTCTTGACAGCCAGACTGAAAAGAAAATCATAGTTCCCTTTTCCTTCTATTTGAAAAAAGTTGTTTGTTGTGCAGCGAAAAAATGACGGTAATCACAATAAGCAGCCCACGTGTGGTGGGGTGGTGAGAACTGATTTAATCAGTTATTTGGGGGTGGTGGTGGTACAGCAGCATTCACCTGGCTGAAATCATAGGGACTCCAGCAGGAAGAAGAAAGCAGTAACTGTGAACTGGCATCTTCCAAAAGGCACATGCTCAAGCAATGAGCAGAAGCCTAGCTCTCATAATGTGAACAAAATGACAAAATATAGAACACATTCTAACGTCAACTAGGAACCTCAAACGTGGTTAAAATCTGTTCATGCATATTTTGAAAAATCTCTCGAAGTATCAATACTATTTACCATGGATATTTTTTTTTTTTTTTTTTTTTAATTTTAATGAATATGTTGGACAGACCCTTTCAATGTTTAACAGTGAGGAACATGGAAAATTTTAAGACATAAAATGAGAAACATTCCTCATAGTGAGTATATTTGAGAGGTATGCCTCAGACTTCCCAACAGCAACACTCGAGTGACCTACCACTCACATCCTTTACAGGAAAGCAACTGGTTAATGTGGAGGTATGGACAGTTACAACTCCAGGCTCAGACAATAAGCAGAAAACAAGTTTGCCATCCATTGCCGCTTTGTGCATCCTGAGATAAGGAAATACCTCCAAAATATAGGCATAAAAGCAATTCTCCTTATTGGTTAACATGGGACTATAAGTAAAGATTTTTTTTTTTTTATTTTTTTATTTTACATTTGTTGACCGGGCTAGTCCAGCTGGATAATTTCCATTTTCAGTGGAGGCCCGGGGAGAAAAGTTCCACAATTAAAACAAGGTTAAACATTTAAGCAACAATGCATACATTTTAGTGTAGTAGAAAATACAGCGAAAAAAAAACAGGTAAAAAACAAATAGCCTACGCTATATATTCATATTTTTTTTTTTTTTTTTTTTTAGAACAGTACAGTAATTTAGTCATTTGAAATAGCAGGGAAAGATAGTGATTTTTACGTGAGGTATGGCTGAAGAGCGAAGAAGTATTTTAGTCTGGATTGGTACAGGAGCAGAGCCAGAAGTTGTTAAGATGTAATAGAAGTTGTTTTTGAAAAGTTGAAAGGAGTCTAGTGAGGTAATGTGTGGGGGGAGGTTATTCCATATTTTCCCTATGGAGTTTGAAAATAGACAGTTACCTGCTGAATTTGTAATTCTAGTTGTGGTGACTTGTATCTTTTCGGCAGATCGCAACTGTTTCAAGTTTTTGTAGGGAGTAAGGAGGTTACTGAGAGCTGGTGTTTTTGTTGGTTGATAAAGAATGTTATGTGTAATTAAGAGTTGTTGATAGATAAGCTTGTTAGGTAGTTCTAACCATTGTAATTGTTTTAAGTTAAAGATAAAACAACCAAGGGCTAGTGAAGGACTGGGTGGAAGGAAAAGAAAGACTGAAAAAAGCAGTCTACATGAGAAGAGCTACAGAAAATCTTACGTATATCACAGGCATTAAAGAGCCAAATATTTCTACAAATAAAATTTCTCTCCAAATATCATCGCAGTATATCTGTTGATTCAAAAAGATACAGAAGGAAAGCACTACATACAAATTAACAGGTCATCAAATAATTGCTGCAAAAAGAATAAATTTCAATAAAAAAAAACACTACAGAACACTTAAGGACAAAACAGATAACTTGTGAAAATACTTCATAACACTTGTCTGATTGCTAAAAAATATTAAGGCCAGCAAGGTCATACAATGAGCTGAAATTATAAGTTATATCCTCACCATAACTAGGCATCTGTGTTGTCCATTTTCATTCTTCCTCACTAATGGGTTTAGATCCTTCGGCCGCATACACTAGATTTCAGATCCAGCTCTTGAGCTCCATCCTCCACCCACAATGCTCTATTCCATCTCCATTGCCTCAGATCAAGTCTGCTGCCTAATCTCCCCCTGGTCCAAGAGAGAAAAGGATAGATGGAAATAAAGACAGGGCTCAAACCTGGAATAGTGGGTTCCAAACATAGTCTAATAGGTTCTTCCCGAAGGAAAAAAGGAATGGGGATGGATGGGAGGGAAGGTGAGGTAGAATGAAAATGTATAATGCAGATGTCTAATTATGGTGAGTACATAACTTGTCAGTATGTTGTTGTCCTTTTCATTTATCCTCATTAATGGGACAGAATCCCCAGCTACATAAACCTTGGGTGGCCCTCATGGAAAGATATTTCTGAGCACTGCTGAACCAAAGGAGGCTCTGTTTCTAGATATGATGTCCAACTTTTAATGTGAAATAAAGGTATGAGCCTTGGACCGTGTGGCTGCTGGACAAATGTCATCAACAGAGTCCTTGACCAAAAAGCTGATGAGGCAGCCAAGGATCGAGCTGAATGAGGTCAGGGTGGTCTTGGTAAAACTAAACCTTTTGGAGACTAAATCAATGAAATGCAGTCTGTTATCCATTTAGCTGGGGTAACTTTAGAGACAGATTAACCCAGGCGACTTCAGGAAAAGGGTACAAAAAACTGATCTTACTTTCTAAACTGTTTTGTTCTGTTAAGCTAAAAACATAGTCAATCTGTGCACATCAATGAAATGTAGTATGTACTCTCTCTTATTGGAGAGATTTGGGAAAAAAAGACTGGTAAATTAATGGATTGGTTGATGTTATTTTCAGAAGCCACTTTAGGTGCAAAGGAAGGGTTAGTCAGTAGAGAAACCCTGTCTTTATGAAAAACAATGCAAGGGGGTTTCGCTGACAGAGCCTGGAGTTCAGAAATTCTTTTTGCTGAAGTCATAGCTATCAGGAGGAATGTTTTCCATGATAGAAATTTTAGCTCACATTTGTCTGACGGCTCAAAGGGTTTCTGAGTTAAACCCTGGGGAACCACAGTAAGGTCCCAAGGTGGTGAAGGGTCCTTTATCGGAAGTCTGAGAAGAAAGATGCCCTTCATAAAAGCTTTACACAATCTAGAAGAAGCCAGAGAGAAAGATTTATTTCCTGAATGGAAATATAAGACTGCTGCCAACTGAAGTTAAATTGTAGAAAAACTGGCCCCCTTATTAAAAAGAGTTGTAAGAAAATGAAGAATTGCAGAAGTTGTAGCCAAAAAGGGGTCAATGCCTTGGTCAGAAGCCCAAACAGAAAACCTTCTCCATTTGCTTCAATGCATTTTCTTGGTGAAAGCTTTTTGGGAAGTCAAAATATCTCAAACTGGGGAAGACAGCCTGGACTGTAACTATTACTGGAAGTGGAAAAACAATGCAGTTAACTTGAGGGTGTGAAGGTTGGGATGCTGAATCTCCGATGGGTGACATATGAAATCCTGACAAGGCTCCAGTATCCATGGAAGATAACGAAGATGAGACCACAGAAAGGGGAACCAAACTTGCCGAGGCCAGAAGGGGACAATGAGGATGACAGAGCTCTTCAGCCTGCTTGCTTTATCTAAGCATTTTGGAATCATTGAAAGAGGAGGGTAAGCATAAAGGAGACCCAAGGGTCAAGTTTGAAGCAGAGCATCTCAGTGATTCCCCTTGAGGGGGGATCAGTGCAAAGTACTTGCTGCACTTGTTGAGAGGGGTGGCAAAAGTAGGTCACAGCAAGGTTGGCCCCAATGTATAGAAATCATATTCACCACTGACACACTAAGACCACTCGTGAGGCATCAGAATTTAGTTCGTCTGCCAGCACATTGGTTTTCTCAAGGATGTGCGTCGTGATTAGAAAGTGGTCTGAAGAGATCACCCTTTCTCAAACTCTCATGGCGCCTCTGCACAGGGGGTAAGATTGGGTTCCTCCTTGCTTGCTGATGTACCAGACTACTGACATGTTGTCCATCTGAATTGCAATAGTCCCCAGGGGGAGAGATACTTGAAATGCCTGCAATGCTAAAAGGACTGCTCTCATCTCTAGGATGTTGATATGCAATTTTGTCTCTTGGGGAACCACATGCCTTGGACTGTCCTTCCCAAGAAATGACCCTCTCAACCCAGTTGGGAAGCATCCATGATCACTGTGGCAATTTGATTCGGAAGAACAAAAGGTCTGCCCAGGAAGAGATCATCAGACTGAATCCACCAATGAATGTGGTGCTTGCAAATGGGAGTGAGTTTTATTTAAAAAGACAGGGGGTGATGCAGAATGGCCCACTGTAAAGTTAAGGTCCATTGGAGAATTCACACAAAGAAGCAAGCTAAGGGAAGTAGTACTATGGCAGCTGACATAGACCTCAGGGCTCGAAGCAGTAACCTTACTGGACGAGAAGGATGAGCCAGGATATTTTGCACTTGATATCTTGCAGAAGCAATGTGGTGGAAGGGTAAAGATGCCACTTGAGTTGTAGTGTTCAAAAGCATCCCAATGAATTCCAGGCTCTGAACTGGGGCAAGCTGTGATTTGGCAAGACTGATTGAAATGCCCAAGTCGTTGCAAACCTGGAGCAAATAGTCCCTAGCTTGTTGAAGCTGATGTCTGGAGGAGGCGGTGAGAAGCCAATAGTCTAGATATGGAAACACCTGGAATCCTTTGAGGATCAAGTGAGCTGCCACTACTGCCATGCATTTGTTAAACACCCTTGGTGGCTGTGCAGAGTCCAAAGGGAAGAGCTCTGAAGTGATGATGTTCAACTCCCAGCGTAAACTGAAGATGCCTCCTGGCTCGTCTATCTTTATGTGGTAGTACACGTCCTGAATGTCTATAGAGCACATCCAGTCATCCTTGTGCAAAAAAGGCAGGAAGGACTGAACTTGACCATTCAAAACTCTCTTTTCTTCACGTACTGGTTCAAACTACTTCGATCCAAAATGGGTCTGAGGTCCCCTGTTTTCTTTAGCACTAAAAATAAGTGTGAGTAAGTTCTGAATCCTATCTGGTCGGCTGTGACATTCTGGACAACTCTTTTTCTAGCATCTTTTGTATTTCATGTGCTACTTCCTTCCTTTTACTGGGTGGAATGCAAGATGTTTCTTCCTCTGAAAAAGAGGAATAAAGAAAAAGAGTATGTAGTAACCTCTGGGCATTATTCTTAGAACCCATAAATCTTCTGTGATATTTGTCCAGCTGTTTAAGTGCAAAGAGAAACGGGTCTATATTATCGTATCGCACACTTAAAAAAACAAACGGTAAATAATCAACCCCATGTAAGTGAAAGCTTACAACGTCGAAACCTCAGAACACCGATTTTTTTTCCAAAGGAAAAAAAAATCGCTGTTCCAAAATTTAAAAAAAACAAAAAAACTTTAAAACATTACATAATGTGAGGGGCTGTGCCCCCCACTACTTAAATATATCAACTCTGAGAACGTACTACAACACAGAAAATGGCAAGATAACAAAAGCGGCCAAGCAAACTCTTTCCCAGGGAAAGAATTCGCTAAAAAGCCACTTCGCTATTTTGCCTTTTCACTCTTTTTGGTTCGATCAAGACACATTCGACAAACTGCATCTGCGATCTGGTAATAGGGAACCAAGAGAATCCACCCCCAACTGCTTCCAAAGGTGGACAGTCAGGCAGAGCTTCAGGAGCACAGATAGGGCCTGTCTGAAAAGAAATCTCTAAAGCCCTGGTTCAGTTGACCTCCTCTGCCAGTAGGGTGATGTCTACTATCAAAATTTCCAATTCTGCCACTGTAGGAATTCTTCCCACATGAACACTGGAAAGGCACCCCGAGATTTACAAAACCACATCTTCTTACCACCTCTGTTTTCCAAAAAAGGTGCATTGAGGAGTAGAAAATTTGATTCCTATGGCAGACAGGGTTTATTTAATCTTTTTCACTGCAGGTAAGCGCATCTTTAACTGATGGCCCAAACAATGAAGTGCCATCAAAAGAGGCATTAATAAAAGATGTCTTAAAGGGCTTCACACAGCTGCATCCAGGCATGTCTCCTTATGCCAATACCTGAACCAGCTGCTCGTGAAGTACCTTCAGCTGTATGTGAGATTAACCTTATTGGAGCATTTGAAATAGACAAAAAGAGTGGCCAGCTGAGAGGAAGTCCTTTTGAAATCCTCAGCAAACATGGACTCCAGAGAATTTGATAGATCATTAGTTAGATCTCTCTGCAGCCTACTAAAATGTGCCAGATAATTAAGTGAACTCAGAGCGAAGGTAGCTGAGAAAAACACTTGTTTTCAAATCTGTCCAAAGATCTAGACTCCCTGTTCGACGGATGGACAGAAGCACTCTGGTCTGCTAGCTCTTTCTTAGTGGCTGCTGCCACCACCATTATAGCATCAACGTAAACTCCTTTGCTCCAGTGATGGCAAAACTCGCCCGGGCACTTGAGGATGGGAGACCGTGTCCGACTCCTTCCATGCCTGGTGACAAACCAGGTCAATAAGTTCATCCACCAGTAGGGGTCACCCAAGATGTAGATGGTCCAAGCACCAAAAGCCTCCAGGAACACAGATTCTTCAGGAGGAGTTTGGGATGACCAGCCACCTTTCTGCTTATGGATTTCTAGAATATCTCCAAAGGAGAGGTCATCAGGTGATGATGTGGGGTATCCTTCTCCCTCATCAAAATCAGTGTCTTCCTGACAGACTCCACGGGGGAGTCTGTGTGTCTCCTCTAACATGTCCTCTTCCGAAGAACCTCCTCTGTGGGATGTTTCAGGGGAGGTATTGGAAGAGAGGGAATGTTCCTCTAGTGGAACCGTCTAGAGAATACTTGGTACTGGCTTGTCCCTGTGCAGCAGGTCTAATGGATTCAGAGCTTGGAGCCAATGAGGGATAGGGGACAGGATCCAAAACAGGAGAACAGTTCTCTATGGAAAGAGAAGGCCCTTTCTACCACCTTGAATGCCACGGGAAACCTTTTCCTCCCCTCCTTGGACCCGAAGCCTCCAAATAATGTAGGTCGGGGCCACCCCCTGATCTGAGCCTCAAAGGGAGAATCATATCCAAGCTGTCCAGGGCTGAAGCTCCAAGAGGGAGGAACAGATTTGAGAAAAACAGAGCAAAGCCCAACCCCTCGGATCCCGCACCGATATCTCAGCTCCAAGACTCACTCTGATCTGGGGGTACTGGAGCAGAGCCAGTCAGGGAAATCATCAGAGTGGAGTAAGGAACTCTACTTGTATCAGATGCTGATCCTCTCAGAGATCTCGGATCCTGAGACTACAAAACCACGGGTCTGATCAGAGAGGGGGAAATCATGGAGTTTGTAGGCACACTCATGGATCCAGTAGGGGACAGAGCTAGCAGAACCACCATTTGGATCTGAGCTCTGAAGAATTTACACACAATCCTATCCACATCCACCTCTGACAGAATTCTGGAAGACCTAGAAGATCCTATGGAAAGGGGGTTGAGAATGTTTCTTCAGTGTTTGGAATAACTGAGTGGGCAGAGAAGATATAGTTTTTTACTGTGAGTACTCTGGAGTACGGCTTCTATGAGATGCACTGGCTCTTGGATCTGAGGGCTTAGGATCCGAAAAAGAATACAAGGCAAATCAGATATGACTATAGGTGCTGAATTTTTTGGATCCAAGGAAAGGCCATGAGGTTTAGGATCCGAAGAGGTCAGAGCTGAGATTTTTCTAATCTTTTCCACCTGCTCCGAGGAAGCCACTGGGGACTTTGGAGATTTTTTCCTTGGATCCAAAGAAACTGATTTTGGTGTTTTTGAGGGGGTTTGAGCCTCAGGAGAAGAAGGAAGCAAACCTTTGAGAATGAGCTTATTTCACCTGTCAGCCAAGGTTCTTGGGTTAAAAGTACAGCAAGAGCAAACTGAACAGTCTGTGTTAAGATGGTCTGGTCCAAGACAATAAATGCACTTCTTGTGGGTATCTGAGTTGGGGATCTTATGCCCACAAGATGTGCACTTCTTAAATCCAGTTGGTTTCTCTGACATAACTAAAAAGGACAACTAACCATAAATTAACGAGCACAACTTTTTTTTTTTTTCAGAAAGAAAAAGGATTGCTGTTAGTAAGGAATTACCGAAAAAAAAAAAAACTGGTAACTATAGAAAACAGCCTGGAAAAACAAAGAAGGATAAAGATACAGACTATGGTATATAAAGAAATACCTGTTAAATCAGGTAACAGAAGGTATCAACAATGGTATTAAAACTACTAAACTCTTAGTAGAAAAGTCAAAAGAAATCCCTAACACCAGTGACCACTAAGAGGGAGGATGTAAGAAAAAAACTAGCAAAGCTTAAGAAAAGGACTAGCGAATTTTAACAAAAACAAATAAATTTGCTTGCAGTGACCAAGAATGGAACCTATGTCAAACCACGATGGCAGTAAATGAGATCTGAGGCAATGGGGATGCAGTACAACATTATGGGCAGATGGAAGAGCTCGAGAGCTGGATCTGAGTTGTAGTGTGTATGGCAGAGTTGGATCAGAGGATTGGATCCAAACCCATTAGTGAGGAAAAATGAAAATGGCAACATCAGATGGAGTGTTCCTCTTGTTCGTCAAGCAAAGATGATGACTGTGATACGTACAGCTTTCACTGTAGTGCATGGAGTTACATGATTACATTGCAAAGCCAGAAAAAAGACAAACCTGTAATGAGCTTCTGTAGCATGTGAGACCTGACAGTCAGTGCTTTCAGCACCTAAGAGCTGTGATGGTTGGGTCTCATGAAAGGGACAATCCTTCACTCTCACTGGCCTTTAAATATCTCGGCTCATATTTTCACTCCTAGAAGTTTACAGATGTCACTGCCCTCTCAAGGTGAGTTTCTTAGCATCCATGTGAACACGTAATAAAATAAATTACAACTTGACACCCGATCATAATCCTCTATATTAATAATGATGGACAGAAACTCAGAGAAACCACTTCAGCTCACCAACCACACGTCTGTTCACTGCACCAGATGTTACAGAAAAAACTTGTTACAGAACACAGAAAAATGCAGCGGTGTTAACATGAGATGCTACAGCTAGTTAATTTTAGATGTGTCAAATTAGTTAAGAATTTACATAAATGCTTTGAAAATAAGAACTTTATTAACTGTAGTAATTTGAAAATTATTTAAATAGGTGTCTGTAAATGTGTGGCATCTCTAAATAAGTCAACCTTCTAGAGTCTAGACTCTAAGAACTGAATATCAGAACATCTTTCTGAAATGCTATTCCAAATAATGAAAAAGTACAGTTGTGTACCTACCATAAATGTAGATGTTCGAGTTTATTCACTGTTGCAGTCATTACACTTGGGTTATCCCTGCTGGCAGGCTACCCGCAGTCGGCCTGAATTCCAAAGTCTTGGTCCGGCGTCAGTTGCTGTCGCCTCCTCCCTGACGTCAGTGAGCCAGGGGTATAAAAGATGCAGCCGACGCCATTTTCTTCAGTTTTTCTTGCCCCAGATGTCAGGTGCTTCCAAAAGGGTAGGCTAAAAATTATGCTAATAAGTATGCATACACTAAAACAAACATTACCTTCATCTACAAGCAAATACACCACATAGGTTGTATAGAATAGAGAAGTACAGAAAAGTCCCAGCAATTAAAGGGGGATGGTGGGTGGGTAACCTGGACTGCAACAGTGAATACACTCGAACATCTACATTTATGGTAGGTACAACTGCACTATGTTCATCGTGTTTCACTGTTGCAGTCATTACACTTGGGTTGAATCCCAAAGCTGAGGTTGGGTGGCTGGGTCTAAATAGGATTAGGAGTGGCTATGAGGCCCTGCAGAACTGCAGTGGCAAAGCCTGCTCTGGATTTAGAGTAGAGAGGTAAGTGGTAGTGCTTTGTAAAAGTGTGCACTGAACTCCAAGTTGCAGCCTCTAAAATGTCTTTGGTTGGTACTCCTCTGAGGAAGGCTGCTGAAGTGGCTGCTGCTTTGGTGGAATGTGGCCTAATGCCCTTAGGCACTGATTTGCCATGTTGTGAATAGCAGAAACGAATGCAGTGGCCTATCCATTTTGAAATAGTCTGCTTTGAGATGGCCTTTCCTTGTGATCCTGCAGCATATGCCACTAAGAGTTGCTCAGTCTTTCTGAAAGCTTTAGTTCTGTCCAAGTAAAAGCGTAGCTGTCTGTGTATGTCCAAAGAATGCAGGATTCTCTCTCCCTTATTCTGTGGGTTTGGATAAAAGGTAGGCAAATGAATGGTTTGGTTAAGAGCCACACTGGACACTACCTTCGGCATGAATGGTTGGGTTTGTCCTCAGAGAAACCCTGTCTGGATGGAAAATGATAAAAGGTTCCACAGCCATGAGTGCCTGTAACTCTGATACTCTTCTTGCAGAGGTTATTGCTAGGAGCAGAGCTGTTTTCCATGATAAGAATTTTATCTCAGCTGTATTGGCTGGCTCAAAAGGAGGCAGTATGAGTTTTTTCAAGACATAATTGAGGTCCCATGCAGGTATTGGTGCTCTCCTTGGAGGTCTTATGTTTTTGGCCCCTCTGAGGTACTGCCTTAGCAGTGGATGTGAAGAAATAGGTGGTTCCGTATTGTAATGAGTTGAAATGGCAGAGGCATGGATCTTGATTGATGAAAAGGATAGGCCTTTGTCCAGCATCTGAGTTAGGTATTGTAAAATCTGAGGAATGTTTGGTACAAGCGTGTCAATTCCTTGTGCCTGGATCCAAGCACAGAATCTCTTCCATTTTTCTGCATAAGATTTTCTGGTGCTGGGCCTCCTGGCCTCCAAAATAACATCCATAACTGCTTTAGAGAGAGGTGTGTTTTGAATAGCTACATTATCTGCCATATTGCCAGATTTAGGGTCCTGAGTTGGCTGTGCAGGATCTGATTGTTTTGTTGGGTCAGTAAGTGAGGAATTTGAGGTAATGTCCAGGCTGGGCCTTGAGACAAGCTCTTTAGGATTGGGTACCAGTGCTGGCGGGGCCAGTCTGGGGCAATCAGTATCATTTTTGGCTTCTCGTCTGACCTTTAGGAGTACCTTGGGAAGGAGAGGCAGTGGAGGAAAGGCATATACTGTTAGGGTTTTCCAGCTGAATGATAGAGCATCCACTTTCTATGCTTGCTTGTGATAAGTCCTTGTGCAGAATCTCTGAAGTTGGCAGTTGTGAGGGGAGGCAAACAGATCTATGTCTGGGCATCCCCATTTCGTGTTATGCTGAAGACTTGTGGATCCAGTTTCCACTCGTGAGGATCCATGAGGTTTCTGCTTAGTTCGTCTGCCAGAGTATTTATCTTTCCTGCCAGAGTATTTATCTTTCCTGGCAGGAGTTGTGCTTGCAGGTGTACCTGATATGTCAATGCTGTATCCCACAAAGTCATGGCTAGTCTGCAGAGGGGATAGGAATGTGTGCCTTCCTGCTTGTTTATGTACCACATGACTGTAGTATTGTCCGTCTTTATCAGCAGTTGTCCTGGATGAAGAAGGTCCTTGAAGGCTGTCAGGGCATTCTGAACAGCTAGCATCTCTTTTTGATTGATATGAAGATGCATTTGGCTTGCGGACCATGTGCCCTGAATACATCTTCCTGCCATGTGGGCCCCCCAGGCATAATCTGATGCATCTGTTAATGTCTGCCTGGCTGTGGGTAAAGTGAATGGCTGACCCTTGTTGTGGTGACAGGCCTGTGCCCACCATCGAAACTCCTGTTGCGGGCAGGGAATGAGGGTAATTAATGTTCCCAGACTGTGGCAATGTTGAGTCCAAACACTTTTTAGATACCATTGTAGTTTCCTCATATGCAGTCTTGCATATGGAATTAACAGAATGCAGGATGCCATGAAGCCCAAAGCCTGCAGAATTTTTCTTGCAGATAACTGGGTCTTTGTTGCCAACATTTTGAAGTAAGAAGTCAGATGCCTTTGTTTGTCTGGCATGAGATAAGCCATCTGGGCAGTTGTATTTAAGCTTGCACCCAGGAATATTATCTCTTGAGAGGGTACTAGTTTTGATTTATTTTCGTTTACCGTGTACCCTGGGCAAATTAGTAATCTTTTTACAAATGCCAGATGCTGTAATAGAATGTTCTTGTTCTCTGCTTGAATAAGGCAGTCGTCCAAGTAAGGATATATTTGAATTCCTCTTTGTCTGCAAAATGCAATTACTGGTGCCAGACATTTTGTGAAGACCCTGGGTGCAGTAGATAAGCCAAAGGGCAGTGCAGAGAATTGGTAGTGCATTGAGCCAGCTATGAATCTGAGGTATCTTCTGCAAGATTGCCTGATTGGGACATGCAGGTATGCCTCTTTTAGGTCCAAAGTTACAAGCCAAGCCTTCTTGCCCAGCATGGGCAGAAGCTGCTGTTGAGTCAACATTTTGAATTTTGGAATGTCCAGAAATGTGTTTAGAATTGACAGGTCCAGTACTGGTCTCCAGACTTTGTCCTTTCTGGGTACTAGGAAAAGTCTTGAGTAAAATCCTTGTCCCTGCTCTTGCTGCGGCACTCGCTGAATGGCCCTCATGTCCATTAGAGAAGAAACTTGATTTTGTGCCTCTGCCCATTGATTGTGTGGCAGGTCTGGCATACCTTTTGCCCTTGGCAGGGTGTGAAAGTGGAACCTGTAGCCCTGTAACACTATATTCAAGACCCATTTGTCCTGGGTGATCATGTGCCAATTTTGTGAAAAAAGTACTAGTTTCCCCCTAAGGGGGCTGCCAAAAGATAAGTACTTGGTGCTGGCAGAGGAAAGACATTGGGGCTGTTTTCTGTATGGCTGTTATTTGTCTTCTCCGCTTTTGGAGGTAGAAGCACCCCATTGTTTAGACCTGTATGAGCCTTGGGGCTGGGATCTGCCTCTGGGGCGTCTGTATCTGCCTCTTTGTGGCCTGTCTGACACTGGAAAGGACCAATTCTTTGAAGGCCAGTTCCTGCTAAATCTGGGTGGCTGTACCTGTAAGAAATCCTTAACTGTCTGCATAGATTTCGCTTTGTCCTCCAGCTTCTTCAACACCTCTTCTGCCTTAACACCAAACTAAGTATCATGCTGTAATGGAGCATCTAATAATTTTGCTTTAACATGATCAGGCAGATTCTGTTCCTTTAACCAAGCATGCCTCCTAATGACAGAACCCGTAACAGTGGCCCTGCAAGAGGCCTCCAAGGAATCAAAACCACATTGCAAAGTATGCTTTCCCACTTGTTCAGCTGCATGCAATAAATCCTGCAGTTCCTTGTTTTCTGCACAATCAGAATTTGTCAACATTTTCTGTTTAAGCAGTGACATTAAGTATTGCTGATATTTAAGCATATGAAACTGACAATTTAAAGCCCTTACAGCCAAGGTAGCAGAAGTGTAAACCTTTTTTCCCCCATCTGTCCAGTGCCCTTTAATCCCTATCAGAGAGGATAGGGTTTTTTGCAGTGGAAGCCTTGACCCCCTTTGGGACCCTGAGATATAGTTTCTGGGTCAGCAGCAGGGATTTTATAAAGAAATGTATGTGAATCTGGAACCCTGTAGTATCTGCCTGGCTTAACAGGTGCTGGGGGTAAAGAGTCAGGAGACAGGCCTGACTCTGAAAATACATATCTACAATGTCTAAAACAGGGGGAATAGCAAGAGGCCTGTGCTGAGGTAGTAAAAGAAAATCTCTAAGCCTTTTCTTAGATTCTGAGTAATCCTGGCCCTCCCAGTGGAAGTGCTCCCTCATGGTATGCAGGGTTTCCCCAAAAGAATAATCCTCAGGAGGAGAGGCTGAAGGGATAGATTCTTCAGCATCAGAATCCTTATAGGGAGGAAGAGAGTATTCCTGTTCAGAAGAGGAGTCAGAGGAAATGAAAACCTGATCTGAAGATTCATATTCGGTATCTTGCCTAGGCCTCTTATCAGGAGGAGGATGGGAACCCCTGATAAGAGCTGAAGTCGGTTTCACATATAACTGTGTAGGCCTGAAAACACCCTCAGAAGCCGATGCCTGCTCAGCGGCACCAGACCCATCTGAGGGAATATTTTCAGAGTGTCCAATACCTTGAGTTTCCAGTGGCCTAGTCGGCTCCACGTGGGAGTCGGAAGTGGCCTGCGGCTCTGAGGTAGCAGGTGTCAGGGGCTGCGAAAGCACCTCACTGAGAACCGGCGACTGGCTTAGAAGAAGCCTCATCATCAGTTTTGGACCTCGGATGCCTGTCCTTTTCCTTTTCTTTGCGTTTCTTGAGAATTGCGGTAGTCAGACGGCTATCCGACGGCATCGTGTAATTAAATCTTCGGCCAAAGTAATGAAATGCAAAATCGTACCAACGCTTAATAGTGCGTTGGTTAAATCTGGCACAAAACCTACAATTAGCAACGTCGTGATCAGGGCCTAGGGCAAGGAATACAAGAATGGAAGTCCTTATGAGGTATTTGCTTCCCACAAGAAATACAATTATTAACTTTTTCTGACATCGGTCTGGAGCAAGAAAAAAGTTTCCCCAACGGGGTACTTAGCTTTAAATGAAGACTTTGGATCTGAAATTCGAACACGAAAATCTCAGGAATCGGCCGACCAGCACTTGCGAACTGCTTTTGCTTCGGGCACCGCGCGGCAAGAAAGACTGAAGAAAATGGCATCGGCTGTATCTTTTATAGCCCTGGCGCACTGACGTCAGGGAAGAAGCGACAGCAACCGACGCTGGACCAAGACTTTGGAATTCAGGCTGACTGCGGGTAGCCTGCCAGCAGGATAAAACAAGTGTAATGACTGCAACAGTGAAACACGATGAACATCTGCTTTAATGTTGACAAACTCCACAGAGTGGAGCAAAGTCATTTTATTGTCTTGGAGAAAATGAAGTTACAACCTACTGCAAGAAAAAGGTAACTTGAGACTACTGTGCAGAAATAAACCCTTACTGGATTTACCAGCTGCATAGCTTTGAAAACCCAGATTCAACTAAAATGTACACACTCAGACTAGATCATAACTTTAATGTTTTATGTTAGGTGGCTGTCATGATTAATCTTTGCTGGTACTAAAGTATTTATGAAGCACTTTTAAATGGAATTCTTTACACAAGTCGACATACAATATTGTGCTTTATAACTGTTTTTAAGCTGACACTGCACTTGTATTAACAGAACATTAAGTCACTTTCTTAATTCATACAAGGGTGACTTTCCTTAATATATGCAAAACATTGACTGGTTAGTATTTTGTATATAAAGGGGTTCCCTTTTTGATTCAAAGAACCTAAGAGCACCTAATAAGTGAAAACAGTACTTCACTGCGGGTCTTCAAAGCCATATTCTCACTTCGTAAGTATTGTGCTGGTTTGTGATTTACCCCATGTACACATTAGGTCACACAAGAGAACTACAGTTTTACAGTTCATCGTGTCATGTCTACATCTTTACAAATAAACATGTGAACCTAACTACAACTTTATGTTTGTTACTGTTAAAGGGGGTTGCTTGTACTTGTTCTTTGAGCTTCGGTTGAGGCTGAAAAGGGTCAGAAGACCAGCCAACCTTCCCAATACACAAATGACAAATCCAACACATCATTATCAAATACAAATTCAGAAGAGGAATTAATGTACAAAAACTTTACATGATAGCATGCAGGATACTGTCTGTAAAACCTACCTGGGACGGTGAAAATGGTAGCACCTTTACAGGAGTGCTTTTTGGAGTCATGCTGTTGTTGACTTCCAGCAATGATACATTAGAGCAGATACTGTGTTCAGTCACGGGTGACAACGTTATCTTCCTCTTTTTCTGTTGCTTTAAAATTGATGGCGGTGTGCTAACACTTCCAGACACACGAGGTGAAATTGGAATCAGTTCACCTTTACTGCTTTTGCTTAAGTCCGATATGGTGTTTCCATCTAGGCGATATTCTGTTACATTGGACAGTTCTACATTTTTGTTTATGGCTTCTTTTGTAGGAGTACGTGATGCATCATCCGGTAGATCAAAGCTAGCCAAATCGCACCACCCATCTGGATCCTCACATATGCAAAAAAGGTAAGGAACAGTGTTAATATTTTACACATCTGCATGGCATAATGGAGTCCAAGCTCTGATTTATTTTATTTATTTACATTTTGTCGACTGAGGTAGAGCACTGGACCACAGATGAGCAATTACAGGCTCAGGTTTTTTAGAAGGAAATTATTTACGTACTGCATATTCCACCAGTATTCAGAAAACCTCAATGAATTTAAGCTAAAGAAATCTCTACCCAAATATCAAGTTGCCCTCCTCACAAAGAGCTTTCACCTCTTTTAACAAACTCGAACAGGCACTGCATACAAGGAAAATCATTTAACTAATTCTCTTAATGGTTTCTGCCCGAAACTGTTCCTACAGTTTTTCTCTATACCAGTTCAGATTTCTGTAACATCTCAGGTTATTTCTTTCTGTACTTCCCTTGTCATTTGTGAGATCTATAGGCAAAGAAAACAGCTACACCGCAGATTCTTAGTTATTCGGCATATCCCAGGTTTAGTTACCTACATTTAAAGCTTTTACTGACCATGTAATGACCTGTTTTACACCGACTAGAAAGCTTGGAAGTACAATTCTGAACATGACCAACTTTTTGCAAACAACATTCAGATGCACCTTAAAGTGCTACAAATACAAAACAAATACTGAAGGACATCATAGCAAAATGAATGATCCTGCAAGAGGTAAAGTAGAAGAAAACAAGATATATTAACACAGCTGATGTTCTCACCACACTGCGACTCTGCCCCCAAAAACTCCATTAGGAAAGCAGAAACTCTTAACAGCAAATCAAAATCAAGCAAGTACCAGTTAGGGCATTTCAAGGTGCAGCAACTATAAATAACAGCCACTCGAGTGATTGATGGGATTGATGGGACATAAGAACTACACAAGAGATCAAGTTATGAAAAACAAGCAATTATGCAAACAACTCACTATCACACACACAAACTAGATGTCTGAATGTTCCACTGCTCCAGCAGTATTCATGATGGGTGGGAGCTAGCAGCAGGCTGATGACTACCTACCTGGCCAAAGTGTCATAGCTTTTGATGTCCCCAGTGTGGTTCCAGCCCTTCTCCCTATGCTAAGGGCATTAGCAGGACAATGGAAAGGGAAGGCAGTCAATGTAAGCTTGAGTACTTTTTTCTGTGAAGGCAGCGATACATGGGTCACCAGTCTCTTGGTTAGAGCCTGCAGGACATCTTAAGAAGGTTCAGCATAAAATAACTTGTATTCCTGGGGGGGCACCACAACACAGAGTGATACTCAAGCCCTAGATGTTTAGGACAGGAATCAGGAGTTTGGTGAGAAGAACCTTATACAGCAGGAGTGATCCTTGTATTTGAACCACCACAGATATAGAGACCTTCTCACACTGTTGGTCTATGTTCGTTTCAAGGAGTACTGCTACAGCATGATTAATACCAGACAGGAAAAATACTACTGCAGTATAAGCTGTGACCACAAGTCTAGGCTGGAGAGCTAGCATGCTCTGCAAGACTAAAGTGTCAAAATCTGCTTTGCTTCTCAAATGAATATCTAATTTACAATATTTGTTGAAGATGTGGTCCAGGTGTCTGCCTCGCAGATACGGTGGGCTGTGACATTACTGAAAACCTCTGCAGTGGAAGCTTGTATGCAGGTGCAGACAACTTTGACCAATCTTTGGATTACTTTTACCACTGAAGTCATAGCAAGAGAGTGCAATAAGCTAGTCTTGTACCCCTTTTTCTTCATTTAAAGGAAGCAACTGCTTTGTCTGCCTGAAGTCTGATTCGCTCAGTATCGTACCTTAGTTGTCTCTGCACATCCAACAGATAAAATTTCTCTCTCTCTCCTGATTTTGACTTAGGAGCACAAGAATGGAAACGGAATAGCCTAGCAAATGTTTATTACTGATTAAAGTTTAGGGTTAGCTCTTAATGAAGGTCTCTCTTGAAGACTGTACAAGTATCTTGGCACAACGGGACTCAAACTTCAGAGAACTCAGTTGAGGTTATTGTTACTAAAAAAATACTCCAAGGCTGACAATTATACCAATCATACTGACCAATTCAAATGGATCCAAAGTCAACTTTCTGTGTAAAAAGTTGAGGTTCTAAAGAGGGAGAAAGGACAGTTGTGTACACTTACCATAAATGTAGATGTTCGAGTGTATTCACGGTTGCAGTCATTACATTTGGGCAATCTGCTGGCAGGTTGCCCTCAGTCGGCCTGATTAACAAAGTCTTGGGTCCTGCTTCGGTTGCTGTCCCTTCTTCCATGACGTCAGGGGTATAAAACATGCAGCCGACGCCATTACATCAGTTTGTCTTGCCCCAGATGTCAGGTGTCCCCCAAATGGGGAGCAAATATATAAATAATTTTAAACACAAACATATATACTTCCAAACAAAAGCAAATACACCAAAAAGGCTTTAAGTGTAGAAAAATAAAGGAGAGGCACAGTAAGAGAAAAAACAGGGGGCTGGAGTGAGGGTAACCAGGACTGCAACAGTGAATACACTCTAACATCTACATTTATGGTAAGTGTACACAACTGTACTATGTTCTTTGTGTTTCACTGTTGCAGTCATTACATTTGGGTAGCTTCCCATAGCTAAGGTTGGGAGGATGGATTTATACAGTATTAGGACCGGCTATAAGGCCCTGCAAAACAGCAGTGGCAAAGCCAGCTCTGGATTTAGAGAAAATTGGTAAGTGATAGTGCTTGGTGAAAGTATGAACTGAACTCCAGTTAGCAGCTTCTAGAATATCCCCGGTAGGAATACCTCTGAGAGAGGCTGTAGAAGTAGATGCAGCCCTGGTGGTATGGGATCTGATCCCCTGGGGGGATAGGTTTTCCATGGTGCTTATAGCAGAAATGAATGCAATGGCTTATCCATTTGGAAATGGTTTGCTTTGAAATAGCCTTTCCCTCTGCCCCTGCAGCAAATGCTACCAGCAGTTCAGATTTTCTTCGAGATTTAGTCCTGTCCAAGTAAAATCTAAGTTGTCTGTGTACATCCAATGAATGCAGAATCTGCTCCCCTTTGTTCTGTGGATTGGGAAAGAAAGTTGGCAAATGAATGGACTGATTAAGAGCCACACTGGATACCACCTTGGGCATGAAGGATGGGTTGGTCCTGAGTAACACCCTGTCCGCATGAAAGATGATGAAAGGCTCCACTGCCATAAGGGCCTGTAATTCAGAAATCCTTCTAGCCAAAGTGATTGCTAAAAGGAAGGCTGTTTTCCAGGAAAAGAATTTTAAGTCTGCAGTAGCAGCTGGCTCAAAAGGAGGTAGAGTGAGTTTTTCCAATACAAAGGTAAGGTCCCAGGCAGGGGTTGCAGCTCTCCTGGGTGGCCTTACATTTTTGGCCCCTCTGAGACTGCTTTAACAGAGGATGAGAGAAGAGGGGGGTTCTGTGTTGTAATGAGCTGAAATGGCTGAGGCATGGATTTTTATGGAAGAAAGACGGGCCCTTGTGAAGCATTTCAGTTAAGTATTGCAAAATCTGTGGTAAATTGGGCACTGCTGTGGTCATCCCTTGAGACAGATTCCAGGCACAGAATCTTTTCCATTTGTCAGCATAAGATTTTCTGGTACTAGGTCTTCTCGCCTCCAAAATGACATCCATCACAGGTTTGCTGAGGGATGCTAAGGGAGAATTTAAGTGATTAGCCAAGCTACAAGATTCAATGTTTGGAGCAGAGGGTGCAGAATTTGGTTGTTCTGCTGAGACAGTAAGGAAGGTGTCTGAGGCAGGTGCCATGGAGAAAGTTGTGACAGACTGCGTAGGAGTGGGTACCAGTGTTGGCGAGGCCAGTCTGGAGCAAGCAAAATCATCTTTTGTTTGTCCTGTTTGACTTTTAGTAGAACTTTGGAGAGCAAAGGCAGAGGGGGGAAAGCACAGACTGATAGGTTTTCCCAGCTGAAGGACAGAGCATCCACTTTCCAGGCTTTTTTGTGAGGAGTTCTTGAGCAAAATTTGTCCAACTGGTAGTTCTGGGGTGAGGCAAAGAGATATATGTCTGGGCTCCCCCATTTGCGTGTCAACATGTTAAAAATCCGTGGTTTCAGTTTCCATTCGTGTGGGTCCATGTGATTTCTGCTTAGATCGTCTGCCAAAATATTCAGCTTTCCTGGCAGGAATTGGGCTTGTAGTTGTACTTGATAGCTCAAGGCCATGTTCCACAATGCCATGGCTTGTCTGCAGAGGGGGTTGGAATGTGTACCCCCCCTGCTTATGTACCACATAACTGTGGTGTTGTCCATCTATACCATTAGTTGCCCTGGATGAAGGTAGTCCTTGAAGGCTGTCAGTGCTTTCTGTACAGCTAGCATTTCTTTTTGATTGATATGAAGGTGCATTTGATTCGAGCTCCATTTGCCCTGAATGTACTTCCCTGACAGATGAGCCCCCCCCATGCATAGTCCTCTAGTTAGGGTTTGGGCAGCACGGGGTGGTGTGAATGGCAGTCTGTCTGTTTTGGTGGCAGGCCTCTGCCCACCAAAGGAACTCTAGTTGCAGGCAAGGTATGATATGAATCATTGTTTCCAGGCTGTGAGAATGTTGACTCCATAAACTTTTTAAGTACCAGTGAAGTTTCCTCATATGCAGTCTTGCATATGGAATTAGAAGAATGCAAGAGGCCATGAACCCCAAGGTTTGCAGTATTTGTCTTGCTGATAGCAGGGTTTTTGTGGCCACCTGTTTGAAGTAAGTCACCAACTGAATTTGCTTTTCTGGCATAAGGAAAGCCATCTGGGCAGTTGTATTCAACAGGAATGTTATTTTTGAGAGGGTACTAGTTGTGATTTCTTTTCGTTTATGGTGTACCCTAGACAAGTTAGAACCCTTTTTACAAATGCCAGATGTTTTAGAAGAATGGCCCTGTTTTCTGCCTGAATTAGACAATTGTCCAGGTATGGGTATATCTGAATATTTCTTTGCCTGCAAAATGCCATTACTGGAGCCAGACACTTTGTAAATACTCTCATGGGCACAGTAGATAAGCCAAAGGGCAGTGCAGAGAACTGAAAATGCAAAAAGCCTGCTTTGAAGCGGAGGTATCTTCTGCAAGATTCCCTGATTGGGATATGCAGATATGCCTCTTTTAGATTTAGAGTTGCCAACCAGGCATCTTTGCCTAGCATAGGAAGAAACTGAAGAGTCAGCATCTTGAATTTTGGAATGTCCAGGAAAGTGTTTAGGGTAGACAAGTCCAGAATTGGATGCCATGATTTGTCTTTTCTGGGTTCCAGGAAAAGTCTGGAATAGAAATCTTGTCCCTTTTGCCCTTCTGGTACTAGTTGAATAGCCCCCATGTTTAGGAGGGAAAGTACTTGTTTCTGAGCCTCTGCCCACTGATTTGGGGGCAGGTCTGGCCATCCACTTAGAGTTGGCAATGTGCGGAAATGAAATCTGTATCCATGGGACACTATTTTTAAAACCCATTTGTCCTGGGTTATAAGTTGCCAGTTTTTTGCATGAAGTGCCAGTTTTCCCCCCAAAGGGGCAGCTAAAAGGTAAGTGCTTGGTAATTCTAAAGGAAAGTCATTGAGACTGTTTACCATTGGGAGGTGGCTTGATATTTCCAGATTTGGAAGAGGAGGCACCCCATTGCTTAGTTCTGAAAGTCCCTTGGGACTGAAAATTGGTGCTTTTGGCATGTCTGGGTCTGGCTTGAGTGGCTCTGGAAGGAACTGGAAAGGACCAGTTCTTCGTAGGCCAGTGCCTTCTAAATCTTGGAGGTTGTACTTGTAAGAAATCTTTCACAGTCTGCATAGATTTAGCGTCATCTTCCATCTTTTTTAGGACTTCTTCAGCCTTATTGCCAAACAGACGATCCTGCTGCAAAGGAGCATCCAACAATTTTGCTTTAACATGATCAGGCAGAGATTGCTCCTTAAGCCAAGCATGCCTTCTAAGCACAGACCCAGTAACAGCAGCCCTACAAGAGGCCTCCAAAGAATCAAAACCACATTACAAAGTATGTTTTCCAACTTGTTCAGCTGAATGCAATAAATCCTGTAAATCTTTATTTTCCACACAGTCAGAAATCAACATAATTTTCTGTTTAAGCAGTCCCATGATATGCTGCTGATATTTTAGCATATGAAATTGACAGTTTCAAGCCCTGATTGCCAAGGTTGCAGAAGTATAAACCTTTTTTACCAATCTATCCAGCGCCCTGGAGTCTCTATCAGAAGGGGTAAAGCCTTAATGCCCTTGGGCCCATGAGAAATGGTTTCACGGTCCGCAACAGGAATTTTGAAAAGGAATTTGTGGGAATCAGGAACCCTGTAGTATCTGTCTGGCTTACAAGGGGCCGGATGCAGAGAATCAGGGGCCATACTGGATTCTGAAAACACATCAACAATGTCTAGTATAGGAGGTATAGCCAAAGGCCTATGCTGAGGAAAGAAGAAGAAAATCCCTAAGCCTCTTTTTGGATTCAGAAAAATCCTGACTTTCCCAGTGGAAATGTTCCCTTAAGGCATGTAAAGTTTCCCCAAAAGAAAAATCCTCAGGGGGAGAAGCAGAAGGAATAGAATCCTCTGCATCAGAGTCTTTATAAGTAGGTATAGACAAATCCTGTTCATTAGAAAAGTCAGAAGAAATAGAATCCTGTTCAGAAGATTCATAGTCAAGTTCAGCCCTAGGCCTCTTCGAAGGTGTGGGTTGGCTACCCCTGATTAAGTAATTAAATCTTCAGCCATTTTGATCATTTGTTTTTTTAGGCATAGGGGCCTGCATATGTGGCCTAGGCATGGTTTTTTTTAGACATAGATCGAGATTTTGGCCTTAATATTGAAGATGGCGTCTGTTTAATATACATATCTGTAGGCCTGAATACAACCTCAGAAGCCGGTGCCTGCACAGCGGCTCTGGACCCATCCATGGTAGAGACATCCGCGGGTTCCATAACTGAAGCAACTCGCTGCATACTGGACTCCAAATGGGTCTCGGTAGAGGCCTGCGAATCAGAAGTAGCGGGTATCAGGGGCTGCAAAAGCACCTCACTGAGTACCGGTGAACTGGCGAATGGTTTAGGAGAAGCATCGTCAGCAGTTTTGGACCTCAATGGCCTCTCTGTCTTTTTCTTTGCGTTTTTTTAGGTATTCCGGTAGTTGGACTGCTAACAGACGTAATTTCTGGATAATTAAACCATGATCCAAAATATTTAGAAGCAAAAATGTACCGACGACAGATAGTGCATTGATTAAATAAAGCACAGAATGGACAGCAAGGTATGTCATTGGTCAGGGCTTAGGCAAGGAATACAGTACAAGTGAAAATCCTTATGAGGTATTTGCTTCCCACAAGTAATACAATTATTAACTTTTACTGACATCAGTAAGGAGCAAGAAAAAGTCTCCCCAGCGGGGTACTTAGCTTTTTAGTTGAAGACTTCAGTTCTGAAACTTGAAAACAAAAATTTCAGGAGTCGGCAACCGGCACTTACGAACTGCTTCTGCTTTGGGCACCGCGCGGCAAGAAAGACTAATGTAATGGCGTCGGCTGCATGTTTTATACCCCCGACCTGACATCATGGAGGAAGGGACAGGAACCAACGTAGGACCCAAGACTTTGTTAATCAGGCCGACTCAGGGCAACCTGCCAGCAGATTACCCAAATGTAATGACTGCAACAGTGAAACACGAAGAACATCAGGCCTTGGTGAACTCAGATGAAGGTCACTTTTAAAGAGAGGACTATTTAAATAGATGTCAAACAGGGTCCCAGGAGGCAGGTAAGCCAAAACAGCTGAAGGATGCACTTTAACAGATGTACACACCACCCCTTTTTCAATCAAAGCAATTTAAGTACCTCAAAACACCACCACCCCTTTTTCAATCAAAGCAATTTAAGTACCTTAAAGCAATCTATATTGAAGCTGCTACTGCAAGCTGAATATTACACAAGGTATACCATGAAGAAAATGCTTTCCATTTTGCCAGGTAGGATTTCCTAGACACTGGTCTCACAATATTCTGCAATGCACACAGTACCTTAGGTGGTAAGGAATCCCAATAAAGGATCAGAGTCTGAACCTCCACTCTGCTAATCTAATGCTTTTGATACCTGGATATAGTAGGGTCAGCTTCTTCACTGGGTCAACAAAGTGCAGGGAGTGAAAGGATTTGCAGCTCCTCCCTGTTTAACAGCTGGGAGAAAGTACAGTTGTGTAAGTAAACTTACCATAAACAAAGTATTTTCATTCTTTCTCAACTGATGGGTTTTGGGTCCAACTTCAGATCTGGCATGGCTGCATTTTCTAGACACATGGATCCACTTCTCGAGCTCCTCCCTTTATCCACAATGCCCCACCATCCTGGCATACTTCAGATCGAGTTTGTTGTCCCAACACTAACATATAGATGACACCATATCATTATGAAAAGGCAAGATAGAAGCATATAGAAAGGCTGGAGCCCAAACGGGGAACAAGCAGATTCCCAAAGGGACATCCCTTTGGTCTCATTAGGAGCACAAGGAAGGGGGTTGGAGGGTGGGAAGCTGAAGAATGAAAATAGGTAACACAGATGCATCATTATGGTGAGTACATAACATTTGTATCTAATGTTGTCGTTTTCATTCATTCCTCAACTGATGGGACAGAGTCTACAACTAGATGAACCTTGGGTGGTCCCCATGGAAGGATATTCCAGAGTACGGTGGAACCAAATACTGCCCTATTTCTGGATAGTATGTCAAACTTGTAAGAGCATTAGACCAAGTGGCAGCTACACAAATATCATCTACAGACTCTCTTGACCAAAAAGCAGATGAAGTGGCTATGGACCTCATGGAATATGTTTTGCAGACTTAGGAAAAGATAAACCTTTTTCTTTATAAACATAGTATATACAATCAGCCAACAATTTAGCTTGGGTCACTTCAGGTACTGCTTTACCCAATTTGTTCTTAGAGAAGGATGCAAATAATCGGTCAGTTTTCCTGAAATCTTTGGTTCTGTGCAGATAATTCAAGTGTAAAGTGGACAACTGGATTGGTAACAGGAAATTAATCCCTGGTTTGGCACCTATGCCTCTAAAGGATACAGGCAGCCTGTAAATGCTCCATCTCTCAGGCCCCTACTTGTAAATGTTTCACCTCCCAAGCCCCTGCTTACACTTATCAAGGGTACAAGGGTACTAGAACTTGTCAGAGATTTTGGATGCATGGCTAAACTTAAAAAGGCCCTTGTGGTCATTAGACTAGTAAACACCTTTGAACCAATGAATCCATGATAAAATCTAAGTTGCCGGTGTACATCCAAAAGATGCAGCATGTATTTGCCTTTATTTGAGAATTTCGGAAAGAACACAGGTATATGATTGACTACCTGATTTTTTTTGGATTCAGAAACCACCTTAGGTAAAAAAAGATGGATTCTTAGGTAAAGAAACCCTATCTTTTTTGAAGGTCAATTAAGGAGTTCCTGAGGAAAGGGCTTGAAGTTCAGATACTCATCTAGCAGAAGTGATAGCGACCAGAAAAATGTTTTCCAGGACAAGAACGTAAGGTACATCTTATCCAAAGGTTCAAATGGAGCTTGGGTTAGAGCTTGCAACGGAATAGTCAAATCTCAAGGGCGGTAGGGTCTTTAACTGGGGGTCTGTATAAAAAAAAAGTTAACCTTAAGAAAGGTCTTGCACAACTTCAAAGAAGCCAAAAAGGAGTGATTCTCACCTGAGTGAAAATTAGAAATGACCACCAATTGAACATTAATAGTAGAATAACACCCCATTGAAAATGGAAGCCAGAAAAATCAAGAACTGCAGAGACTGGGTCAGAGAAGGAATCCAGGTCTTTCTGAAGGGTCCAACTGAAAACCTTTTCCATTTACTTTTGTAAATTTGCCTAGTAGAAAGCTTCTGAGAGGATAAAAGTATATGTTGCTTTGGGGAAGAAAGACCGGGCTATTTAGCCATCACTTAACTGGAGAAATCATGCAGTCAACTTGAGATATTTGATGTTCAGGTTTTTCATCCCTGATGGATGAGACAGAAGATCTGGACTTGGATCTGGTACCAAAGGTGGATAGAGAAGATGAAGTTGCAGAAGTGGAACTAAACATAACAAGGCCAAAAAGGCACAATGAGGATGACTGTGCTCTTCAGCCGGGTTGCTTTCTGTAGAAATTTGGGGATTAGGGGTAACGGAGGGTAAGCATGAAGGAGATCAGAGGGACAATCATGAACTACAGCATCTCTAGGTGACTACCCTTATAGAGGGACTAGAGTGAAAAACCTGCTGCACTTGTTGAGGTGAGAAGCAAAAAGACCACGGCTGGCCCCATCGACAGATGATCCTTTCTGCCACTCTTTGATTGGAGACCACATGTGAGGCATTAAAATGGACCTGTTTAGTTTGTCTGCAAGCACTCTGGTTTTTCCCGCTATGTGCATTGCCATAAGAAAATGGAAGAGATCGGCCATTGTCACAATCTCATTGCTTCTCAACACAGAGGGTAAAGATCTGGTCCTCCCTTGTTTGTTGATGTACCAGACTTCCGACATGTTGCCTGTTTGTATCATAATCATCCCTGAGGGGAGAACATCTCAAAAAGCCTGCAATGCTAGGAGGACTGCTCATTTCCAGGACACTGATGTGCAAATTAGCCTCCTGCAGGGACCATATACCTTTGAATGTCCTTCCCAAGGAATGCCCCCCCACACACACACACACAGACACTCTGGAAGGTGTCCATGGTCACTGTGGCTACTGGCTGTTGTGAGAACAAAGGGTCACAGCCTTGAGAAATGTTTTTTTTGAATGAATTCATCACAGAGGATATTCCTTGCAAACCTTGGTGATCTTAACGAGTGTTCAAGGGATGCTGAAAAATAGACCACTGCAGGGCGTATATATGAAATCAGGCTAATAGGCCATCAATCCTAAGGCTTGTAACACTAGCCTTGCTGAAGGAGGACAGTAGGAGATCACTTCCATAACTTGTAGTCTGAGGGTCTGAAATCTTGTTAGAGGTAGCAAAGTTACCTGGTTGATCGTATCTAGACAAGCACCTAGGAATTCCAAAGTCTGGGTAGTTGTAAGCTGTTATTTCATGTAGCTGACCATATGCCCCGGTGATGACATAACTGGAGCAAGTAGTTCCTTGCTTGCATAAGTAGATGCCTGGACAGGGTGGTAAGGAGCCAGCCGTCTAGGTATGGAAACACATGTAATCCCAGCATTCTCAGATGAGCTGCTACCACTGCCATGCATTTGGTGAACACCCAGGGGATGTAGTGAGGCCAAAGAGCAGTGCTCTGAACTAATAATGACCATCTCCCAGCTAGATGCACAGGTGTCTTCTGGAGCGTCTGTTCATTTTGATATGATAGCGAGCATCCTGAAGATCTATAGAGCACATCTAATCGTCCTTTGCAACAGAGGCAAAATGGGCTGAACTAAGACCATCTAGAACTTTGAATATTTTACATATTGGTTTAATTTGATGAGATCCAGAATTGTTCTCAAGTCCCCTGTCTTTTTTGCCACTAAAAATAATCTTCGGTAAGTTCCAGATACTTGCTGGTCTGGGGGACTTTTTGGATGTCATCTTTTCCTACCAGCTTTACTATTCCCTAGGCTTCTGCCTCCCTCTGACTGGGTGGTACAATTGGGGATCAGGTTCATTTTTGGTCGGAGGAATTGGGAAAATGTCATCAAATAAACTCTGGATATGATTTTCTGCACCAAGTGTCTTGTTATGGATGCCCAGGCTTCTGGGTGCTGAGATAAGTGCTTCCCGATTACCTCCAGAGTACAGCAGCTGGGGAATCCTTCAGGAGTGCTGGTAGGGCTTATTAGAGAAGGTATCTCTGAAGCTTTGGTTCTGTGGGCCACCTCTGCCGCAGGGGTGGCATCTTCCATTAGAGCTCCCCCTTCTGTTTGGGGAAGAAAGTACAGTTGTGCACACTTACCATAAATGTAGAGGATAGAATGTATTCACTGTTGCAGTCATTACATTTGGGTAATCCTGCTGGCAGGTTGCCCTCAGTCGGCCTGAATTCCAAAGTCCTGGGTCCTGTGTCGGCTACTGTCACCCCTTCCCTGACGTCAGGTCTTCAGGAGTATAAAAAATGCGGCA
The DNA here is from genome assembly GCF_019279795.1 of Protopterus annectens. Taxonomy (NCBI): domain Eukaryota; kingdom Metazoa; phylum Chordata; order Ceratodontiformes; family Protopteridae; genus Protopterus; species Protopterus annectens. Next base: position 1,128,465,926 of record NC_056746.1, read on the forward strand.
GACTCTGTTTTCTTTAGTTTTTCTTGCCCCAGATGTCAGGTGCCCCCTAAATGGGTAGCCAAAACATATATTATATATATATATATATATATATATATATATATATATATATATATATATATATATATATATATAAATACATGCACCAATATAAACTTTACTTTCATCTACAAGCAAATACACCACATAGGTTGTATAAATCAGAGAAGGAAAGATAGGTTTCATCAAAAGAAAAAAGGGGGCTAGTGGGTGGGTAACCTGGACTGCAACAGTGAATACACACAAACATCTACATTTATGGTAAGTGTACACAACTGTACTATGTTCTTCATATTTCACTGTTGCAGTCATTACATTTGGGTAGAGTCCCAAAGCTATGGATGGGAGGCTGGAGCTAAACAGCTTTAGAAGTAGCTATGAGGCCCTGCAGAACTGCAGTGGCAAAGCCTGCCCTGGATTTAGAGTAGAGTGGTAGATGACGGTGCTTTCTAAAGGTGTGCACTGAACTCAAAGTAACAGCCTCTAAAATGCCCTTGGTTGGTACTCCCCTGAGGAAGGCTGCTGAAGTGGCTGCAGCTCTGGTTGAATGTGGCCTAATTCCCTTGGGCACCGACTTGCCATGGTGCAAGTAGCAGAAACGAATGCAGTGGCCTATCCACTTTGAAATAGTCTGCTTTGAGATAACCTTTCCTTGTGATCCTGCAGCATATACCACTAGTAATTGCTCTGTGTTTCTGAAAACTCTGGTTCTGTCCAAGTAGAATCTAAGCTGTCTGTGTACGTCCAAAGAATGCAGAATTCTCTCCCCCTTGTTCTGTGGATTTGGATAAAAAATTTGCAGATGAATAGTTTGGTTAAGAGCCACAATGGACACCACCTTAGGCATAAATGTTGTGTTTGTCCTCAGAGAGACCCTGTCTGGGTAAAAAATGATAAAAGGTTCCACAGCCATGAGTGCCTGTAGCTCTGAAACTTGTCTTGCAGAAGTTATTGCTAGGAGCAGAGTTGTTTTCCAAGGTAAAAACTTTATATCAGCAGTAGCAGCTGGCTCAAAAGGAGGCAGGGTGAGTTTTTCCAAGACACAGTTGAGGTCCCATGCAAGCATCAGTGATCTCCTTGGAGGCCTTAAATTTTTGGCTCCTCTGAGGTACTGCTTTAATAAGGGATGAGAAAAGATTGGTGGCTGTGTATTGTAATGAGCCGAAATGGCAGAGGCAGGAATTTTAATAGATGAAAAAGATAGGCCTTTGTCCAGCATCTCAGTTAAGTATTGAAAAATCTGAGGAATATTTGGCACAGCTGCATCAGTCCATTGTGCCTGGTTCCAAGCACAGAATCTCTTCCATTTTCCAGCTTAAGATTTTCTAGTACTAGGCCTTCTGGCTTCCAAAATGACATCCATCACAGCTTTACTGAGAGATGTGTTTTGTATGACTACATTATCCACCATGCTGCCAGGTTTAAAGTCCCAAGTTGGCTGTGCAGGATCTGATTGTTTTGCTGGGACAGTAGATGAGGTATTTGAGGTAAGGTCCAAGCTGGGCCATTGAGACAAGTTCCTTAGTATTGGATACCAGTACTGGCAGGGCCAGTCTGGGGCAATTAGCATCATCTTTGGCTTCTCCTGTCTGACCTTTAGGAGTACCTTGGGTAGGAGAGGCAGTGGGGGAAAGGCATATACTGATAGGTTTTTCCAGCTGAAAGATAGGGCGTCCACTTTCCATGCTTGTCTGTGATAAATCCTTGTGCAGAATCTTTTTAGTTGGTAGTTGTGAGGGGAGGCAAATAGATCTATGTCCGGGCATCCCCATTTCCTTATCATGCTGAAGACTTGTGGATTCAGCTGCCACTCGTGGGGATCCATGAGGTTTCTGCTTAGTTCGTCTGCCAGAGTATTTTTCCTTCCTGGCAGGAATTGTGCCTGCAGATGTACTTGGTAAGTCAATGCTGTGTCCCACAAAGTCATGGTTAGTCTGCAAAGGGGGTAAGAATGTGTGCCACCCTGCTTGTTTATATACCACATGACCGTGGTGTTGTCTGTCTTTATCAGTAGTTGTCCTGGATGAAGTAGGTCCTTGAAGGCTGTCAGGGCATTTTGAACAGCTAGCATCTCTTTTTGATTGACATGTAGGTGCATTTGGTTTGAGGCCCATGTGCCCTGAATGCATCTTCCTGCCATGTGGGCCCCCCAGGCATAATCCGATGCATCTGTTGTTAGTGTCTGTCTGGCTGGGGGTAATGTGAATGGCTGTCCCTTGTTTTGGTGACAAGCCTTTGCCCACCATCGATACTCTCATTCCCTGCCTGCAACAGGAGTTATCATAGTTTCCAGGCTGTGGCAATGTTGAGTTCAAACACTTTTTAGGTACCATTGTAGTTTCCTCATATGCAGTCTTGCATATGGAATTAGTAGGATGCAGGATGCCATGAAGCCCAAAGCCTGCAGAATTTTTCTTGCAGATAACTGGGCCTTTGTTGCCAACATTTTGAAATAGGTAGTCAGTTGCCTTTGTTTGTCTGGCGTGAGATAAGCCATCTGGGCAGTTGTATTTAAGCTTGCACCCAGGAATATTATCTCTTGAGAGGGTACTAGTTTTGATTTATTTTCGTTGACTGTGTACCCTAGACATGTTAGAAGTCTTTTCACAAATGCCAGATGCTGTAGAAGAATGTCCTTGTTCTCTGCTTGAATTAGACAGTCCAAGTAAGGATATATTTTGTATTCCTCTGTCTGCAAAATGCAATTACTGGTGCCAGGCACTTTGTAAAGACCTATAAGCCAAAGGGGAGTGCAGAGAATTGGTAATGCTTTGAGCCAGCCTTGAATCTGAGGTATCTTCTGCATATTTGTCTGAGTGGGACATGCAGGTATGCCTCTTTTAGGTCTAATGTCACAAGCCAAGCTGTCTTGCCCAGCATGGGTAGAAGCTGCTGCAGAGTCAACATCTTTAATTTTGGTATATCCAGGAATGTGTTCAGAATAGATAGGTCCAGTATTGGCCTCCAGGCCTTGTCCTTTCTGGGTACCAAGAACAGTCTTGAGTAAAATTCTTGTCCCTGCTCTTGCTCTGGGACTTGTTGAATGACCCCCATGTCCATGAGGGATGAGACTTGTTTTTGTGCCTCTGCCCATTGATTTTTTGGCAGATCTGGCCAGCCGTTTGCCTTTGGCAGGGTATGGAAATGGAACTTGTAGCCTTGTGACATGATATTTAAAACCCACTTGTCCTGGGTCATGATGTGCCAATTTTGAGAAAAAAGTGCTAATTTTCCCCCTAAGGGTGCTGCCAGGAGATAAGTGCTTGGTGCAGGCAGGGGGAAGCCATTGGGACTGTTTCCTGTATGGTTGAGATTTGTCTTCTCCAAATTTGGAGGTAGAGGCACCCCATTGCTTTGACCTGTATGAACCTTTCGCCTGGATCTGCCTCTAGGGCGTCTATGTCTGCCCCTTTGAGGTCTGACACAGGAAAGGACCAATTCTTTGTTGGCCACTGTCTACTAAACCTAGGTGGCTGTACTTGCAAAAAATCTTTGACAGTTTGCATAGATTTAGCTTTGTCCTCCATTTTCTTTAACATCTCTTCTGCCTTAACACCAAATATAGTATCATGCTGTAAAGGTGCATCTAATAATTTAACTTTGACATGATCAGGCAGATTTTGTTCCTTTAACCAAGCATGCCTCCTAATTATAGAGCCCGTAACTGCGGCCCTGCAGGAGGCCTCCAAAGAATCAAAACCACATTGCAAAGTATGCTTTCCAACTTCTTCAGCTGCATGCAATAAATCCTGCATTTCCTTGTTTTCTGCACATTCAGAGTTTAATAACATTTTCTGTTTAGGCAATGCCATGACATGTTGCTGATTTTTAAGCATATGAAACTGACAGTTTAAGGCCCGTACAGCCAAGGTAGCAGATGTGTATACCTTTTTTCTCCATCTAGCCAGTGCCCTAGAATCTCTGTCAGAGGAGGTAGGATTTTTTGCAGCGGAAGCCTTAACTCCCTTGGGACCCTGTGAAATAGTTTCTGGGTCTGCAGCAGGGTTTTTAAAAAGTAATTTATGAGAGTTAGGAACCCTGTAATATGTCAGGCTTAACAGGAGCTGGAGGTAAGGAATCGGGGATAAGACTAGACTCTGAAAACACATCTACAATGTCTAACACAGGTGGAATGGCTAGTAGCCTGTGTTGAGGTAGTAAAAGGAAATCCTTGAGCCTCTTTTTAGATTCTGAAAAATCTTGGCTCTCCCAGTGGAAATGCTCCCTCATGGCATGCAAGGTTTCCTCAAAAGAATAGTCCTCTGGAGGAGAAGCTGAAGGAATAGATTCTTCAGCATCAGAATCCTCATAGGGGGGAAGAGAATATTCCAGATCAGAAGAGGAATCAGAAGAAATGGAAAGCTGATCTGAAGATTCATAGTCAGTCTCTTGCCTAGGCCTCTTATCAGGAGGGGGATGGGAACCCCTAATCAAGGTAATGTCTTCGGCCATTTTGAGTATCTGTTTTTTGGGCATAGAGGCCTGACCACGTGGCTCTTGAGTTTGTTTCTTTGCTTTAGAAGGTGCTTTAGTCTTTGCCTTTGAAGCTGAAGTCGGTTTAATATAAAGATGTTTAGGTCTGAATACACCCTCAGAAGCCGGTGCCTGCTCAGCAGCTCCGGACCCATCTGAAGGAATAGTATCCGAGGCTCCAATACCTTGAGTTTCCAGTGGCATGGCTGACTCCACGTGGGAGTTGGTAGCGGCCTGTGACTCTAAAGTAGCGGGCATCAGGGGCTGCGAAAGCGCCTCACTGAGAACCGGCGACTAGCTTAGGAAAAGCTTGGTCATCAGTTTTGGGCCTCGGTTGTCTATCTCTCTCCTTTTCTTTGCGTTTTTTGTGAACTCCGGTAGTCGGATGGCTATCCGACGACATTTCTGGAAAATTAAACCGGCGGCCAAAATAGTTTAAAGCAAAATCATACCAATGCTTAATAGTGTGTTGGTTAAATCTAGCACAAAACAGACAACCAGAAATGTTGTGATCAGGACCTAGGCAAGGAATACAGTAAGAATGAAAATCCTTATGAGGTATTTGCTTTCCACAAGAAATACAATTATTTACTTTTTCTGACATCGGTCTGGAGCAAGAAAAAAGTTTCCCCAATGGGGTACTTAGCTTTATTGAAGACTTTGGATCTGAAACTAGAACACAAAATCTCAGGAGTCGGCTGACCGGCACTTGCGAACTGCTTCTGCTTCGGGCACCGCGTGGCAAGAAAGACTAAAGAAAATGGCGTCGGCTGCATCTTTTATACTCCTGACGACCTGACGTCAGGGAAGGGGCGACAGCAGCTGACGCAGGACCCAGGACTTTGGAATTCAGGCCGATTGAGGCAACCTGCCAGCAGGATTACCCAAATGTAATGACTGCAACAGTGAAACACGAAGAACATCTGTCTCCTCCTGAGTCCTGGAAAGGCCCTTGGGACTTGCAAAACCACATCTTGTTACCACCTTGCTGATTTCAGAAGGGCTTCTCTCAGGGGTAGAAAAATGGATCCCAGTGACAGGACTGGGTCTTTCCATTTTGCTCACTTCAGGAGAGTGTTTCCTTAACTCTGGAGTCGAACAAGGATGATTCATCAAAAAGGAGCACTGATGAATGAAGACTTGAAGGGTACTGCAAAAATCACACAGGCACATCCAGGCTTGCCTGCTGACCGCAATGACTGAACCCACAGTCCTAGAGGTACCTTCGGCTACATGAGAAATCAGCCTCATAGAAGTGATGGAAATGCATTGAAGGGTGGCTAGCTGTGAAGAAACTTTTTCCTGGTCCTCCACAGACCCTGAAAGAGATTTGGAAAGCTCTTTGGCAAAACCCTTTGTAACCTGGCAAAGCGTGCCAGATAATTCAGTGACCAAAAGGTGAAGGTCGCTGAGGCATAAATGTGCTTGCCAAATCTGTCCAAGGACCTAGACTCCATATTAGGGGATGGACAGATGAGCTCTGTTCTGCAAGCTCCTTCTTACTGGATGCCGCCGCCACCACGGCATCTGCTGGGACTCCCTTGTTCTCAGTGGACCCTATCCTTAGGTGGAGCTAAAAACTTTAATGGTCTCTTAGGTATGGGCTCTGTAATCTCCAGCTCCTTCCATGCACGGCGTGAGAGAAGGTCAATCAACTCATCAGCTGACAGAACCACCCAAGATGTAGCAGAGCCAGCCCCAAACAACTCCAGAAACAGCAACGACTCATAAGGAGTTTCAGAAGACCATCCACCTCTCTGTTTAAGAAGTTCCAGGATCACTCCAAAGGAGATATCATCAGTTGGAGATCTGGGGGACACCTCCCCTCCCCTTCATTAAGGTCTGTATCTTTAGTGATAGATTCCTGAGGGGAATCTAGAGGTCTCCTTTTACATGCCCTCTTCGTCGGGACCTCAACAGTGGTATGGTCTGGTGAAGTATAGGGAAATGGCTGGAAGTCCTGTGTGAGGACTGTCGGAAGGCTAGTATAAAGGTGGCTGCCCTGGTGGAATACACGAGAGGGTCAGAGCCTAAATTCGATAGAGGAATACAGATTGGATAAGAGGAGTGTAAGGATGTCTTCTCTACAGGCAAAGAGAAAGCCCTCACCACTACCGCAAAGGCAGAAGGTCTAGGAGAAATGACAGCCAGATGCGCTTGGCTCCAAAGCTATCTGCATGAATGAACTCTGAACCCCTGTCATCCCCTGCCTTAAGGAGTCTGATTTGAGCTAATGCTGAGACCCTGTGAGGCAGAGAGAGCTCAGACAGCTTCAGAGTTGACCTCAACCCTCCACATCCAGAGATGACATTTTAGCCCCAGGTATCATCCTTCTCCAACATTTTAGCTCTAGGTGTCATCCAGCTCCCAAGAGACTGGAGCCGGACAACTCAGTAACATGGTCGGAGAGGAAGAACACCCGGTCTTCGAATCAGACAAGGTCATTCTCAAACATGTCAAGAAATCACAGGTTGGATCAGAGAAGAAGAAGAAGAAGAAACAATGTGAGGAGGACAGGCTCATGTGGGAGATTGAGATGGAATCACCCCCATCTGGATCCCTGGCCTTAAAAACTTCCTCATCATTCTATCCACCTCTGCTTCAGATAAGCTCCTGCAGGACCTAAAGGGATAAATTTGTGGAAGGTGGTCTGGAGGATTTACTCAGTGTCTATTGTAAAAATGTCAAATAAAACCAAGGAGATATTGGCTCCAGGAAATAACATGCAGATCGGTTCTGAGATTTGGTGCTGGAGGTGGTAGTATCAGAGGTTGCTGTCAGATCTTGTTTCTTAGAGAGTTTAGCTAGAGGTTCGGGTACCACAGACGAATGAAGACAACAGTGAGAGGACTATTTCCTGGACTCCTCCTCTTTATGAGCAGAGTTATGTTTCCCTTTATCGGGTTATTTTGGAGGAGGTTTGAATCCCAGCCAGTGAATTAGAAGAACAGGAAGGTAGTAAGCCTCTTTACACCAGCTTGTTTCTCCTGTCACCCAAAGCATGGGAGTTGAATCCTGAACAGATAGAACAGTTAACGTCTACCTGTGCAGTCCCCAAACAATAAAAGCACTCCTTGTGAGCATCAGAATTAGGGATCTTATTCCCACAAGAGTACATTTCTTAAAGTCCTTAGGCTTCTCAGCCATGTCAAAAGACAAGTGGAAAGAAAATAATTTTTTTTTTTTTTTTTTAAGACAGCAGCAGAAAACAAAATAACAATGGTATTTCAAAAATACTCTATATTAGGATAGAAATAAAAATTGAGAAATAGAATACCAGTGATGGTACTTGGTAGAATACCCTCACACGAGCAGAAAGGCCTAACTAAAACAATTTGGAAATTCCAACATTACCAACACTGGTACTAAAGCTAACGGGCAAGGGAGGAAGATATATAGAGAAAGGATATTTAAAACAAAAACTCACAAATAATGAGAAGAGAAAATCCTACTCAACACCCTAGCTCAAGGACAGAAAATCCACATTCAAATGATGTAGCAGCAAACAAGATATGAGGTATGCCAAGATGGTGGGGCATTATAGGTAAAGGGAGGAGCTCGAGAGCGGGATCCCTGGATCTAGAAAAAGTGGCGGAGACAGATCAGAGGTCGGATCCTACCTCGATCAGTTTAGGAGGAATGAAAACAACATCATCAGATCAGTAGATGTTTGAATGGTCACTACTGCAGTAGCCTTAGCTATATGGGTTATAACTTGACAAAGGTATAACAGCTACACAGCTTCCAAAACTTCAGGGCACCTTCCGTGTACCCAAATTGTCAGGCAGCTCGACCTACCTAAAAAGACAGGTTTGGGCGGCAAGCACTTCAGAGCATTCATGCCAACACTTAGGGAGGCTGAGCCCAGAAAGGATAAAGCTAAGGAAAACAAACAACAAATATCCACACCTAGCATAATATAGGAACAACAAAAAATAAATATCCACAAATGACGTAAGCAACAAACCAAAAAATATGGGGGATGGTGGGAGGGAGCAGCTACTGCAGCAGTGATCATTTGAACATCCACTGTTATGATGAGTTTACTTACACATCTGTACTATGTTCATCAAACTGATCACTGTTGCAGTACTCAAGCTATATTGGTAGATTACTGTAGCTTACTACATGTGCAAGGTTTAAGGGAAGGGGTCCAGAAGCCCCTGAAGAATGGTTTTAGCAAAGCCTGATCTATAGAAAGAGATGGAATCAAGCTTGTAATGCCTTATAAAGGTATGTTTAGTGGACCAAATTACTTCTAGAATCCAATCCTTTGCAAAAAGACATAGATGAAGCGCCAAGACCCTGGTAGACTGGCCCTTGACCTTGCATGGAACAGTTTTGCTTTGGTAAGTATAAAGAACAGTTGTGTAAAATCTTACCATAACAGTAAATGTCCTTCTCTTCACTGTTGCAGTACTCCTAACGGAAGGGAACTCCTGCCTAGAACAGCCCAACGTCCAGCCAGTATACCAAGCCCTTTAGTATTTACAGGCATTGTATGTCATATGTACACTCCCTGCTTAAGGGCTAGGGTGTAAAGGTGACACAGAGACATACACATTCAAAAATGAAAAAGCCCCAGAAAAACAGAATGTCCATAAGGACAAGGAAGAACATGTGCATCCAGGAGGAGAAGAGAGAGAAAATAAACTTGTCAGGAATGCAAGAAAAACAGGCTAAAGCAGGGAGGCAGGAGGGAGAGAACACCGCAACAGTGAACAGGAGGACATAGACTGTTATGGCAAATTTTTACAGAACTGTACTATGTCCTTCCATATCACTGTTGCAGTATTCCTAACAGAAGGGAGAGAACAAAAGCCCAAGAGGAAACCTGGGAAGAGGAAGTCACTAAAAAGCCCTCTAGAAATCCATGCAGGATAGCCTTGGAGATCACATCCAACTTGCAATGTTTGGTGAAGATATGGACAGAAGACCAAGTAGCAGCCTCTAGGATGGAACTGGTATCCAGTCTATTGAAAAAGCACCAGAGCAAGCAACAGCTCGGGTAGAATGCACCTTTACTGAAAAGGAAAAGCATTTACCATGAGAAGAATAACAAAAGGAAATGGTTTTAGAAATCCAGAAGAGATGGTCTGCTTAGAATCAGCTAAACCCAAAGACCTGCAATGAAAGGAAACAAAAAGCTGCTCAGATTGTGAATAACTTTAGTTTTATCCAAATGGTATTAGAGTTGTCTATGCAAATCGAAGGTATGAAGAACCTTCTCACTAGCAGACTGGAGAGAAGGAAAAAAGGAAGGTAAATAGACTGATTAAGGGACAACTCATTGACCACCTTGGGCATAAAAGAAAGATCAGTATGAACAGACATTCTGTCTCTGTGGAAAACTAAGAAAGCCATGACAGCCTGAAGTTCAGATATTCTCCTGGCTGAAGTGAAAGCCAAAAGAACAGTCTTCCAAGTACAATGTTATAAGGAAGTTGAAGCAGCAGGCTCAAAAGCAGCCCAAGCCAATTTTTCAGGAAAAAAATGAGGTCCCAGGAAGATGGAATAGGCTTTCTGCAAGGCCTGATATGAAGGATACCTTTAAAAAAATGTTTGACCTCAAATCTAGAGGCCAGAGTTGGAGTCAAGGACAGACAAGCAGAACTTGGTGACAGGTGATCTTTAACGGAAGAATGTCAACACAGCATGAAGCAGATCACACAATAAGAAAACCAAAGGAACCCCCGCAGTTGATGATCCTAATGGCGAGAGAGGCACTAGGCAGAAAATCTCTTCCATTTGGACAAATATGATTTGTGGCCGTGGACTTCCTGGCCTTCTACAGGACCCAAAGCGCATCATCAGAAAACATGTACCTAAAAGGGATCAAAATCCTATCATCCACAGTGTCAGTTGAAGAGTGGACAAGTGAGGATGGATAACAGACTCCTTGTCTTGTGTGAGAAGGTCCACCCAGTGAGGTGACTTATGGTGACTGCCCCTGATCAAGTGAGAAAGAAGGGGAACCGATGCTGTCTGGGTCAAAAGAGAGTCACTAGTAAGATTTTGGGAGAGTCCTGCTTGATCTTGTACATGACTCTCATAGTAGAGGAAGGGGAAGGAAGGTGTACAGAAACATTCCCTTCCAAGGAAAAGGGAGGGCATCCATTTTCCAAGCCACAGAATAGAGGAAGCTGCCTGTTCAGAGGGGAAGCAAAAAGATCTACCTGAAGAACACCCCATCGATGGACAGTGTCCAGGAACACATCTCTGTGAAGCATCCATTCATTAGATTGTGTGCTGGTCCTGCTCAAAGTCTGCCCCTAGATTGTGCTCCAAGTGAATGTAATGAGCCTGAAGAGTCACTTGATACTGGAAAACTGGATCGCAATCCTGAAGAGCCAGCCTGTAAAGAAGGTAGGACCTTGTAACCCCCTGCTTGTTGACATACCACATCACTGGGTAATGCCTGTGAAAACTTTGTTGGGCCTGGGATGAAAGAGGGAATGAAAAGCCTGAATAGCTAGAAGCAGAGCCCTCATCTCCTTTATCCATTATACTGATGTGTTCATTATATTGATGTGTTCTGACCTCTGATGAAGAGACCAGAGACCCTGAACCTTGAGTTATCCAAAGGAGGCCCCGTATCCCCTGTCTGACGTGTCTGTAAAGAGCTCTTGAGTCAGGTAGGGCCTAAGCCTGAAATGGAAAACCAGTTTGAGAGAGAATTGATGAATCCACCACCGCAGCTGGAGCTTTTGACAAGGAAGGAAGGGGACTGGGAAGTCCAGGGGATGGCAATGTTGAAGCCACTCCAATTTGAGGTACTAGTGAAGCTTTCTCATTTGGAGCCTGGCCAGAAGGAGCATGGGAATGGCAAAAGCCATAAAACTGAGGACACAAAGAAAGTCCCTGGCCATGACTGCTTCCAGAGGAAGAAGAGACTGGAAAAGGGAATAAGATACAGGGCTTTGGAACAGGCAGAGATGTCAGCATGGGGATGGGTGTGGATCCTACAACCAAAGAAAACATGATCCTGAGAGAGTCAGACCAGATTTTTGAAAGTTTATGGTGAACCTCAGACTCTGCAACAGGAAGTAGTAAACTGGAGATCCTGAAGCACATCAGGGAATGAAGCTTGAATGAACAGATTGCCCAGAAAATGAAAGATCTAAACTCCTCTCATGCTGCAAAAAGCAATGACAGGAGCAAGGCATTTGATGAAAACTTCGGGGCAGTAGAGAGAACACAAGGCAAAGCACAGAACTGAAAATACAAGGAAGAAACGGAGAAATGTAAAAAATTCCTGAAAAGGGGATGGATGGGGAAATGAAGATAGGCATCCTTGAGATATAATAAGAACAGAAAGACCTGCAGGGAAGAAGGGGAAATAAGGTTTCATGGGGCAACACCAAAAGGAAAGAATCTTGAGAAAGGTGTTGAGTTGAGAAAGGTCCAGAATTGGTCTCCAAATGCCTGCCTTCCTGAAAACCAAAAACATTCTGGAAAAAAAGCCTTCCCCATCTCGGCAGGAAAAACACTTGAATGGTGCTCTGAATCAACACAGAAAGAAGCACCTCTGGTGAAAAAAGTACTTTGGCCCAGAGGAGGTTGAAGGATGCCCAAAAAAGAGGAAGGGATTTCCAAACCATGAAATACCTCTGGCGGGTAATGGACAAAACTCAGGAGTCTGCTGTGATCGTTATCCGATTTGTAAAGGACAGGGAAAGACAGAGTGATAAGGGAACCCGACTGAGGGTCAGCTGTTGTCAAGAAAAAGGCCAAAAAAACTTGGATCTGATATGGCTGTTGTCCACCCTTCGCAGGACACCTCTCGAGGCTAGTGAAAGTTGGGAGAATAGTCCGGTAGTTACTTTGGACTTCATTGCCACGACCCTGGTCTGGTGGATGAGGAACCCTGGAAAGGAGAAATTATCTCGCACTGCTGTTACTTTAATGAATGACGTTCGGAACCCATTTGTCTGAAATTATCTTTTGCCAAGGAGAAAAGTGGATAATCAGACTTTCTGGAAGGGAAAAGGGACTGCTAGGCTGGGAAGGGGAGGACAATGCCCCTTAAATAGTAACCCTGACTTGCTGGGCTGACCTAGTTTTTTTTTGTTTTTTTGGAGGGGGAACCCCCATGACATTTTTCTTAAATGTCTGTTTACCAGCATTCTGCTGAGACTGTATATTGTGTTTATTATAAAAATGGGTGAGGACATAGAGAATCCCTTAGAAAATTTGGGAAAGTAGGGCTGAAAAATATTCCTTGTAGCACCGTAACCCTCTCATCACATTGTTAACCTCAGCAGGAGAGACCAAAAATTGATTCTCTATCTAAAGTAGAATTTAAAATCGCATTTTTCGCTTCATCTGGGAGGTTCTGAAAACACAGCTATGCAAACCTTCTCAAAACAGTACCAGTGGCTACAGCCTTGGAAGAAATATCAACAGAATCACACACTCTTAACAGAGTTACAACCTGTAAAATGGAAGAAATCAAACATTTAAAGCAGATTTTTTCCTCACAAGTAGAAAGTGTAGACAAAACATTCCTCATACTTTCACAAGTAGTCAGAATAAACTTTAACATATGAGCCTGACAATTCAAAATTCTGAAAAAGAAAGTTGCATGCACTTTTTCTCACTTATCAATAATTTTCCTATACCTGTCAGAAACCGTACGATTGAAACTAAATGTTTAGTAGCAGTAGGATTAACTGAAGCTATAACCGCTGGATCAGGTTTGCGATGAGTGAATAAAAATGTAAAAACGCTTGTGCAACTTTACATTCTATCTGCCTTTTTAGGGTTAGCAGGCTGACAATCCGTAAAACAGCAGGAAGTGTCGCATACATCCTCCCAAGCTGGCATAAGTGGAGGAATGGGTGAAGGTTCTGGAGATTTCATCTGAAATTTCTGTGGGATAGAGAAATTTTAATGTTCTCCCACTGAAAACACTGGCACATTCCGTAAAAAGACTTCAAGAAAGGGAAATACCCACCGGGAGAATCAGAAACTAAGCTCTTCGGAGTCTGAATCAGAAAACTAACCTATGTCTGTCTCTATATCTTCTTGTCCAGATTCAGCTAATCTCTTCAGGAAAAGAGGCATCTTTCTCTCTTTTACCAGAGACCACTTTATAAGAAGGATCAAGAGCCTGACTTTAACCCTGACCCAGACCCAGTAAACTACTCCTAAAAAATCTGTGAAGGAGTAGATACATGCTTGGTTGTCTGTTTCTACTTGATAGGAAAAATGGGGCCAACAGTGTTGTTACTATCAGCAGCAGCTTCCCCAGGAATGGGGACAATATTCTGAACAAACACAGAAGTTTTACCTGTTCCCTCTCCCAAGATGGATAAAGAGCATCTCTTTCTTGCCCACTGAGGGGGACCCGAACAGCTGCAGATGTGACTAACCTCAGTCCATAGTAGCTGTATGTGCTACACCAGAAGGATCTGGGGTGAAAGAGTTGTCTGAGGAACCAGTTTTGACCACAGCAGAATCACCCACCTGTGGCTGAGGCAAACTGTTAGCCTGCTGTGGTGGCAAAAGCTGTTTGCTAAACTTCTTTTTGTGGCTGGAAGAAGGAACGACCGTAGGACCAGTAGTTATTCTATGGTCAAGCCAAGAATGGTGCCTCTTTCCTGTGGAAAACAAGCGCCATAAGCCGGTAAAAATTTAAAGTCATTACAAGTCACTTTTCACAATAAAAACAGTTAAAAACAATTTAAAACATTTTGCCAGACCCAAAAAGTAAAACAGTTTCTCCACAGAGAAAATGGTTCTTTACTAATTTAAGCAACTCTCTTAAATTTCATGAAAGCTCTGAAGGGCTTGGCACCTAAACCTGAATTTTAGGCAGCTCAACTAAAGCTGTCTACTATGGAAGGTGATTTGAAGCCCTGGAAGCTGGCTGCTTTTTATATTCTTGGCAGGATATAATTCATATAGCTAAGGTTAATACAGCAATGAATAACATGATGAACATCCAGGGCTGCTTTTGCCAAAAGGAAGCTATTAGCATATGATTTGCTTTTCTCGCCCTCATCTTGAGCAACACCCTGGGCCATTAATCCCTTCTTACAGAGCAGAGGGAAAATGCAATCACTGCCCGAGCTACTTTGCATGTGTACCTGGAACAGAATTTCCTGAGCTGATGATTCAGTAGAAAAACAAACAGACTGATCTCTGGAGTCCCCCATAGAACAGTTAAACTGAGAAATGCATATGTGTGGGTCCAACTTCTTCTCAGCATTGTCACATAAAGTATATGTAGGCTCTTGTTGAATGGTCATATTTTAGGCCATCATGTCTAAACTACAGTGTAAGAATGCATTTCCCTCTGTGTGTTGATTTCTCCTAAGTATCACAGTGTGGTGCTGTGATAATTCTAAATATACCAAGCCTTCCAAATTGTCTTGAAAATCTGCACTGCACATATCAGGGCCAACATCTCTCTTCCACTTGTACATTTGCTCCCGCATTTATAGCTTAATTTATCCTGGGCCTCCAGTATTCTAGTGTAGGGGTAGTCGGATTTAGCAAACAAATGGGTATCTTCAGAATAGACAACACCTAATCTGCCCACCATATAAACACCCTATGGATAGAAGGAATGAGAGGAAACTTTCCATTCTTGTGATAAACTCCTCAGGAACCAATGAATTTTCCTGCTGTGGAACATGGCAAAGGGGATCATTAGTACAGAAGCTGACATGTACCACACAGTATGGCAAAGGGGATCATTAGTACAGAAGCTGACATGTACCACACAGTTATCTGGATGCTTCCGGTAGTCATGCAGGTCCTTCTTCCTTTAAAAAGCAGAAGTACAGGAGGCAGATCATTTCCGGAGGAAGACACATTCAGTTGTACATTGTACCCAGATTGCGCCAGTTAAAGGTCTCTTCCATGAGAAGAAAAGAGACTCTAATTCAGGTTACTTAAAGAGAGATATTTCAGACTTGATGGACAGGGCAAATTTTTGCTCTTCCCAAGGGAAGGCCTGACTCAGGCAGTCACACAGAAATGTCAGCTATGGATGCCCTTTAGTAAGAGGTGGGTAAAACTGGAGCTAATGTAGTGAATTCCACAGAGGCACTGGAAATCACAGTGGGAAAGGAGGTGAAAGTGCCAAATCCTTGCAAGGAATCTGACAAATATTCTGTGTTCCCTGAAGGCAAGGATGTGAGGGGTAGGTAAAAAGCTTTTTTTTAAAATCAGGGCATTTAAAAGCTGCTTCTAGTACAGGCTGGATTCTAGGTCCTGCACCCCTGTTAATAACTGGACCAGAGCCAGCAGACCTAGCACAGATGTTAACCGAGTTATTTCCACTTTCATAGTTGTAGGTTTGAATACATTTCTGGGGAAGTTTCATCAGTTTTTGGTTCAAGACTGTATCGCCATCTCAGAATATCACCTTTACATTAAAATGTATGGTGTCTGGCAGTTTATAGCTCTTATACCCAAGGAGGAGGAACAGAACTAGATTTACCCAATACTGGTATTTCCTTTTCACTGGGTAGACAGCTGCTTGCAGGTGTCAGTTTAGATACTCAGATGGCATTTAAAGAAATAATTGCTGATCTGCAAAACAGCTTATATACAGGTAACCTTCTACAATTTAAAACTTGTCTATTTTTTCCCAGGGCTGGTGAATGGAAATCTGTCTTCAAAGAGGCATTATAAAGAGAACTTCAAATGCCTGAAAGAGAAGCGGAATTGGCACATTTGTTTAGTTTTTCAATTCCTAGTAATTCCATCCTGTGTGGTAAATTATGATGATTGCCCTTGGCTAGATAGCAAAGGGAGATCCAATGCTGCCTTGGCCAAAAAAGGATCACCATCATCATAATGTTTGAACAGTCTTTGTGAATCTTCAGAAGGACATTTGGAATAACTGTAAAAGGAGGGAAGGTATGCAGAAATGTCCTTTCCAATGAAATGAGAAGGTGTATATTCTCCAGGCTTCTTTCCATGGAGCTGTAGTGAAAAGAAAAAAAATCTGAGTTGTTTATTTAGACTGCTGGCAGAAATGTCTATCTGGACAGCCAATCCCCCACGATGGACAGTCTGAAAGACCACCTATCTATTCAAAATCCATTCATAAGGGTCTGCCCTGGATGTGCTCAAGTAGTCTGCCATAGTATTTAAATCTGAGGGAATGTATACAGCCTGAAGCAAGAGGTTGTGCTGAACTGCCATCTCCTAGACCATCACAGCAAGTCTGTATAGGGAAGAAGATTTTGTTCTCCAGTTTGCTGATATATTACATGATCAAATTATTGCCCGTTTGCAGTTGAAGGGGTCCGGGATTCCAGAGTTGAGTTCAATGGTCATAGATCATAGCCTTCACCTCTTTGGAGTTGATGTGCTTTGTTTTTGTCATGATTGGAATAGACTATCTGGACTTTGACACCTTTTGAATAAGCCACCCCCTGCAAAATTATTTTCTTGGACAGTTGGGATGAGAAATGGAGACCCAGATTTGATTATCTGGTTGATCCACCAAGAGTTATTTGTTCACCAAGTGCAAGAGAGGTGTTTGTAAGTATAAAGGGTGACCATGATGAGCCTCATTTGATTTGAGATGCCACTGAATTTTCATCATGTTGAGTTGGAATGGGGATTCATTTGCATTGTTGATGCCATAAATCCCAGGGGTCACATGATTTTTCTTCCGTATGTCATTTAAAGACTTGTCAAGTATAGGAAGTTCTCAGAAGCTGAACCCTGTGTCTGGAGAAGGCAAACTGCATGATGAAGATGCCCAGAATACCTCCAAGAAACACCAAAGATTGAGTGGGTCTGGAGAGAAAAGCTGGCATAATGAAGGTGTTCAGAAAACCTCCTAAAAACACCAACTACTACTCGGGTTTCTAGGGTAGACAGTTTGATGTTCAGATGTAAGTAATAATATAGCAATAACCCATGCCTGGGTGTGGGTAATGCTGGATTTACCCACGGTTGGTGTGGTTTGGTCACGAGGGCGAAGCCCAAGGGACCAAACAAAGCCAACCATGGGTAAATCCAGCATTACCCACACCCAGAAGTGGGTTATTGCTATTATACAATGACATTATTTAAGAAAAAAAATAATTACTTTTCTTAAATAATGGCATTGTATAATGCCTCCTTGCTGCCTTTCCACGGCTGTCTGGTATTCTGCGGCAGTTCTGATGTACTGCGCATGCCTACGCAGTACATCAGAGCTGTGGGCAAAAGCAACGGAGAAAGCAAGATCTCCGTTGCTTTTTACTGTTAAATGGGTTTAACACAGCGAGACAGATTTAAAATAAGCAACAGAGAATCTCCGTTGCTTATTTTAAAGCTGTCGCGCTATGTTAAACCCATTTAACATATTGAGACAGTTTTGAAAAAAGCAACGGAGAAAGCAAGATCTCCGTTGCTTTTTACACATTGTGTCGCTATGTTAAAGGAGTTTAACATAGCGAGACAGCTTTAAAAAAAGCAATGGAGATCTCCGTTGCTTTTTTAAAACCTGTCTCGCTATGTTAAACTCCTTTAACATAGAGAGACAGTGTTTTAAAAAAAGACTTATACTAATGGAAAAAGTCTGGGCGACCGGACCTTTTTCCATTAGTATAAGTCGATTTACAATGTGCACGCTGGACAATCAGCATGCACATTTTGGAATATTAATGGGGGGGGGGGTCATGGTATAATAGAAAATAAAGACTGGTTGTGAAATGTAAGGCCTGATTATTTTTTTTTTGTATTAAAAAGTGTCTCAGATCTAGCGGTTGTCCAGGTAGGGAGAGATAAGGATGTTTTGGAACTTGCTAAGCATTTTGCGAAAATTTTATCTTCACTTTTTTCATATAGTACTGCATTTTATGTGTTCTTGTTTCTTACTGAATATTAACTGAACTGAAAATTGTGGCTCTGTCTCTACAGAGATCTTGTTATATGTGTAGCCATTGATAGCAGTGGGGGGTAGTTTCACTTTGATATTCTCTGCTTCAGCTGAGGGGCTGTCTTGCCTTATAAGTGGTACATTTTGTTTTTTTTTCTGCTAAATACTTTAGCTTTGGCCAGCTAAGATCTGACTGCAGTCAACTGGACGTATAAGTAAATTTAAGTACACTTTTACCTGCACTTTTTTCATATAGTACGGCATTTTATATGTTCTTGTTTCTTACAGAATATTAATTGAACTGAAAATTGTGGCTTTTTGTCTCTACAGTTCCACCTCTCCCTGTTCTTGTTTTGGTGTTAATCTTGGTGGCTTTGAAACTGCCCGCCCCGCTTGTAAACTTGTATTTGGAATACACCTTCTGGGCCCATCTCATTTGCTCAGTCAACTGAGTGCAGTGAGGTCATATTCTGATTTCAGGCACTCCTACTGTGTACAAAGACAGCATTTAAAGAAGAGGAAAAAAATATATATTTCTAGGTTTGTTTCCTGCCTTTCCTGCAAGTACTCTAGTCCACATACATATTTGCTGTATCCAGGACTATTTGTAAGCTTCTGAGCCCCCAAACCTTTCTGTGTTGGAGAGAAGCCTTAATAGCTTAATTTTTTTCTTAGAACTAGCCAGTTTTTTAGTTTCAGCACTCAAATCTGTTTCTTTGAGCTCAGCACTTCTTCAGAACTCGCTGTAAGCACTAAATAAGCTACAAATTACTACAGCACTCAACTTTCCTCACTTATCTAGAGGAAACCAGTTTTTAGTACTTAATAAATAAGTACATATCCAGGCATGTCTAAGGGTCAGCTCCCGGTGTTTTCTCCTGTCTACCTGATTAATCTGGGCATCTTGGGGCAATGCAGCAATTGCCTCATGTACACAGACAACCCTCTCCTCCTACCACCCAACAGTACAACCTGTGAGAGATGCACTTATATAGTCAAACTAGAAGCAAAGCTCTCTTCACCCAAGACTGGAATAGACAGTCAAGAGGAGAAGGTAAACACTTGCACCACACCACACCCATACCATCACATAGTCCCTCAAAATCTACACCACCAAAACACACACACAGAAACACAAAACACATACCTACATTCGCAGAGGCTCTCAATCAAAACCTGCCTAAGCAACAAGGACATCATAAGCAGAAACACAAGCATAGTCCACCCGCCAGCACAACCCAAATGACACGTAGCCCACAGTCTCAGTGTGCCACTCAACCACAGTCCATAAGGCATAACAACGTACCCAACTTTCTAGTCATAGGTGACTATAGTCAGGCACACTGATGTTCCACTCACCAGGCTAAACAAGGAGAAAGTTACTGTTATCTGCCTGTTGGGTGCCAGGATTCGCCACATAATGCACGCACTCAGGTCACTCCACAAGTACAGATATGACTCTGTCATTGTCCATGTTGCTGTGAATGACCTGAGACGTACCTCCCTGGACTACATGAAAAGAGACATGGAGGAGCTCTCCGATCTTGCAGCCCAGGCAGGTATGACCCTAGCCCTCAGTAGCATTCTGCCATCATCCAGAATGATACCACAGTACAAGGACAAAATGATGGACTTCCAACAATTGGCTAAGCTTCTGGTGTCATTCTAAGGGGATCCAGTATTTGTCTGCCTGGGATGACATGATCGACAAACCACAATGCTTTGCCAGAGATGGCCTGCACCTGTCGCCCTTGGGATTCCGGATACTGGCTAAGGCTCTTGCCACCCCTATAGTGCCTTTTTTAGGCAAGGCTCAAATGACAAATTCACCACCGTAACAGGTACAAGCAAGCAAAATTTGAGGATAATGCTACTCAATGCTAGAAGTCTAAACCTCAAAATGCACTCACTCAAGGCATTCCTTAAAATGGAGAACATCGACATTTGTGCAGTGACAGAGACCTGGTTCAAAGCTTCAGAGCGCCCCTGCATTACCAGGCTATAATTCATACCACATGTTTCGGCCACCTAACCCGGACCGAAGCACTAAAGGCAGAGGCGTGTCCATATTCATTAAGGATATCCGCACCTCCAGGCTAGTTGCACAGCATAATGCATCCGAGATTATCCAAGTGCAACTAAACTCTGGGCAAGACTGCAATCCAAATTGTAGCTTGCTACAGACCCCCCACCATGCCCCAGGATTCCCACTCCTCATTTCTTAATACACTGGAAAATATTAGGGTACAACCCAACACCCTAATAATGGGCGATTTCAACTACCCCATCATTAACTGGGAAAACTACTCATGTACCAACTCTTTTGCTCAATGTTTTCTGGAATTCATAAATTCCAAGACCTTGGATCAACTTATTCACACCCCCACCAGGGGCAGCAATATCCTAGACCTGGTCATTACTTACCAACATGGACGACCGGTGTTTCACACCAGAGGTCAATTCCTCGTTTGTCAGATCCGATCACAAGCTAATCACCCTAGACATCCACATCCCACCCCCACCCCCCATTAGGGAAACCATCGTAAAAAAACTTCTCCAAAGCCAACTTCACACTTCTTAAGACAGAAGTAGCAGACTTCATGACACCCATGCAGATGGACAATAGAGGTACGACTGCTGAATCCTACACAAATGCACTTTATAAGCACCTACACGAGTGCATGGATCATGCTATCCCTAACAGAACCAATATGCTATCCTCCAAAAAAAGGAAGCCAATCTGGTGGTCCTCTGCCATAAACAAACTCTACAACAGAAGAAATAAACTGTCCCATGACTGGAGGAGCTCCCTGGTCAGCCTCAGTAAAAAGCTGAGATCCCTCATAAAATCCTCCAAAGCTAGTTACGAAAACAAAATTGCCACTAACTCTAAAGACAACCACAAAGCATTCTACAGCTATGTCAAGAATCTCAATGGCAACACTCAGATCTGCTCCGAGTTACAGCACAATGGCACTAAATATACAGAACCAGCTGACATTGCCAACATCCTGGCAGATAGGTTCAGTGCTAACTTTACCCCTTCTCACCCTGTAGAGGGCTCATCTCTATACGGGAAGAATGCAAAGCTCCTGTAATCACGGCTGCACAGGTAAAAAACACACTCCAAAGCCAAGAACACAGCATCCATGGGACTTGACAATATCCGAGGCTGCGTTCTACATGAACTACAGAACGAACTGGCACCCCACTTAAGTACCATGTTCAGTCATAGCCTCACCTCAGGCTTTGTGCCCACTGAATGACGCACTGCAACGGTTATCCCACTCCACAAAGGGGGAGCCACGAAGGACCCTGGGAACTGCCGCCCCATTAGTCTGACGAGCCTGGTCTGCAAGACCATGGAACATATCATCATGGAACTCATAAACAAAGACATTGGTAATCTCCATACTCTGGATCCCACCCAGTTCGGATTTGTAAAAGGCAGATCATGTCTCCTAAACCTGACAGACTTCTCTGAAGCAGTCACCAAAGCCATAGAAGAGGGTAAGGTGGTTCACACAGCCTAACTAGATCTCGACAAGGTTTTAGATACCATCCCCCACTTTGGAATTATAGATAAACTCACTAAACTAGGTATAAATCCCTATGTCACAAGATGGGTTGCCTACTGGCTCACGGACAGAACCCACACTGTGAAAGTAGCAGACTCCAAATCTGACTTCAGACCAGTGACAAGTGGAGTACCACATGGTTCAATCCTGGGTCCTCTCCTGTTTGGTATCTGCTTCTCTGAAGTACAGGCTAACACAGAAGGTCTTTGGCCAACGAAGTTTGCAGATGACTGCAAACTGGGTGCCATAATAGAAACTCCAACGATGTGGACATCCTACCAAAGGGCCTCACTGAGACAGATGCCTGGTGTCAAAGCCATGCCCTGAAGCTCAATGCTAAAAAGTGCACGGTCATCCCCTTTGGAAAAAATTCTGCACCCATAAACTACCACATAGGTGGTAGTTTACTTAACACCGAAAGTGTGATAAGAGACCTTGGGACACAGGTGGACAGTAGTCTCTCCTTTGATAATCACATTGCCACAGTGGTCAGGAAATCCTTCTACATGGCACACCTCATCATAAAAGGTTTCACATCCAGAAAAAAATGAGGTCATTGTTCCCCTCTACTCATCACTCATTAGACCCATTATAGAGTACAGCGCCCCTTTTGGTATGTACCTCACAAGACATCTACAACAACTGGAGAGGCCACAGAAATACCTCACAAAGAGGATTACTGGCCTCAAACAGATGCCCTACGCAGACCATCTCAAAAAACTACTCAGAGGCGATCTCTGCGTAACATACAAAGCTATGTCAAACCCACAGCTGTTGGACATGCTCCACTTAAAGAAATCCCAGTCCCTCCGAGTTACACACTTGTAGGGACCTAAACCTTGTCACCACAATAAACAGAACATGCTGGAGGCATAGATTCCTGTCCCAGAGACTTCCCATACTCTGGAACAGACTACCTATGTCAAACAAAGCTCCTCATTAGCACTGAAAAACCTTGATGATTGGATGAGAAATAGGAAATTCACCCCAGGGATTACTTCTGTGGCTCTGCTTGACAGGGGCACAGGAAAATAATTTTCTTGGGTGGCGAAAGCCAAGGTACCTTTTTGGTTAGGCTTATATAGGCTCTAGGGCCAATAGCCTAGTACCTACCTATGAACCGTTGGAGCTGTAGGCAAGCCAGATGTCAAAGAAAACAAAGTAATTTCCCAATGCACAGAACCTGAAAATGTCTGTTTTTGTGAATAGGGATATGCAGATGCTCATCCTTTAGATCCAAACTAAAAAACGTTTGAGGGAAGAGGAGGAGAAATACATATCGGAGGGTTAGCATCTTAATCGTTGGAAGTGTTTTAAGGGAAAGGAAAATGTCCCTACCATTTTGGGAAGAGGATGGCTGAGGTGATGTGATATAGAAGACAGTTAGGAGTTGGTGGTTTTGTCAGAAAAGGATCACTTGAATCCTTTAAAATCAGATCGTAATTTGTCCTGCCATTTTGTTTTTTGAAACATCTTACCTTTTTCCTGAAAACATCTGTGTGATATGTGAAAAACAAATGGTCCATATTTGGAGGAGTAGTACATCTAAAATTAGGGAAAAGGAGAAAGAAAAAAGTTATGTACTCACTACAACATTCCATCTGCGTTGTCCATTTTTCATTGTTCCTCAACTGTTGGGTTCAGATCAGACTCGGCTGTTACTGAAGCTTGTGACAACCAAAAAAGCTCTCTAGCTTCTCCTTTACCTATAATGCACAAACCCCTAACATATCTCAGATCTTGTTTGCCGATTTACATAAAGCAGTAATTGCTAATGTGCATGCATATGACTATATAAACAAATATAAATCCTACAGAAGGAAATATATCTGGAGCTCAACATTAAGGACAGTGCTGTCCTTACAATTCCTTGTTCTTCCAGAAGTCTGTGATAATGGTTGGGGGGGTCTGGTGGGCAGGAAGTTGAGGAAGGATGAACAGATGGAATGTTATGGTGAGTACATAACTTTTTTATCTGATGATGTCAATTTGAATT
This sequence comes from Protopterus annectens, assembly GCF_019279795.1. NCBI lineage: Eukaryota > Metazoa > Chordata > Ceratodontiformes > Protopteridae > Protopterus > Protopterus annectens. The sequence goes on from NC_056746.1 coordinate 1,128,489,846, forward strand.
CATTCCTCATCTGTTGAGACAGAGTCCCCAGCTATCTAAAATCCCGAGTGGGCTCTAAAGAAGGATATTCAACACATTTGAGCCAAAGGCTGCTCTACTCCTTGAGACCATATACAGTTTGCAGTGATAAAGGTATGAGGACTGGCCCAAGTTGCAACCGCACAAATGTTGTCCTTGGAAGCCTTGGATAGAAACACTGAAGAAGTTGCCATGGACTTAGTTGGATGGGCTTTTAAAGGTTTAGGTAAGGTTAGATCCAACCTGTTATATATAAAAGAAATACAATCAGTCCGCTATCTGGCTAGAGTTACTTTGTAACTGGTTTGCACAATTTCAAATCCGCAAAGGAGACGAATAATTGATCTGTCTTTTTGATTTCTTTTGTCCTATGCAAGTAAAAACTTAATTGTCTGTAAACATCCAATAAATGCAACATATAGCCACCTTTCTTTACAGTTACCAAGGCTATAGACGAGGGAAAGGTGGTCCACACAGCCTACCTAGACCTCACAAAGGCCTTCGACACCATTCCCCACTCAAGTATTATAGACAAGCTCACCAGCCTGAACATAAACCCCTACGTCACAAGATGGGTTGCCAACTGGCTCACGGACACCACCCACATGTTAAGAGTTGCAGGTGCTAGGTCTGACTCTAAACCGGTTACAAGTGGCATTCCCCAGGGCTCAGTCCTAGGACCCCTCCTTATCAGCATATACTTCTCAGAGGTACAAGCAAGCACAGGACGACTATAGCTGACCAAGTTCGCAGACGACTGCAAACTACGGGCTATACTGACTCTCCAGCTAACATGGACATCCTCCAAAAGGGTCTCACTGAGACAGATACCTGGTGCCAAAACCATGGCCTCAAGCTAAATGCCAAGAAGTGCATAGTCATCCCCTTTGGAAAAAACAAAGAACCCACAAACTACCACATAGGTGGTAGCTCCCTAAATACGGAAGACGTAATAAGGGATCTGGGGACCCAAGTAGATAGTAACCTCTCCTTTGATAATCACATTGCCAAAGTGGATAGAAAATCCTTCTATGTGGCCCACCTAATCACAAAAGGGTTTGCATACAGATCGAAAGAGGTCATTGGGTCCCTCTATGCATTACTCATCATAGAGTACAATGCCCCATTTGGGATGTACCTTACAAGACACCTGCAAAACTGGAAAGACCACAGAAGTACCTCACCAAAAGGATCACTGGCCTCAAGCAGATGCCCTACGCAGCTCGACTGAAGAAACTCCAGCTGTACTTGGTTGCATACAGACTACTCAGAGGTGATCTCTACCTGACATACAAGGCCATGTCCAACCCAGAATTGATGGACATGCTCCACCTAAATAAAACGATATTCCCTCAAGCCACACGCTCCAGAGATCTAAACCTCACCACAACTATAAATAGGAAGTGCTGGAGAGATAGATTCCTGTCCCAGAGACTTCCCATGCCCTGGAACAAGATTCCAATCTACATTAGGCATAGCTCCTTGCCAACCCTCTTCAAGAGACACCTTGACGAGTGGATGGGAAACAGAAAGTTTACCCCAGGGATCACTTTAATGGCTCTGCTGGACAGAGGCACAGGGAACTAATCCAAGGGGGCAGTGAAAGCCAACACCTTCCGGCTAGGCTAATAAATACCTTCGGACAGATAGCTTAGTCCCTACCTATGAATCTATGGATTCTGACAACACCTTGGGAAGGAAAGATGCATTGGTACAAAATGTAACTCTATCCTTATGAAAAATTAAGTAGGGAGGTTTCGATGACTAGACATGGAAGTTCTGAAATTCTTCTGGCAGAGATAATGGCCACTAGAAAGATCGTTTTCCAGGTCAGTAACTTAAGATCACATTTAGCTGCTGATTCACAGAGGAATGAATTAAGGTCTGCAGTATCAAATTCAAATCCCATGGTGGAGTAGGATCTTTATACAGGAGTCTCAATAAGAGACTGCCTCTCCAGAATGCTTTACAAAGTTTAGAAGAGGTCACAGAAGAATTTTCAAACCCAACATGAAAATTAGATATTGCTGCTAATTGAACATTAATGGTAGAGGAGCTCACCCCCTCATTAAAGATTAATGCCAAAACTTCAAGAACCCACTCCCCTTGAGGCACCTTCAGCTGGATGTGAATTAAGCCTCATGGATGAATTTGAAATGGATTGGAGGGTAGCCAACGGAGACACCACAGATGATTGGGCCTCAGCAGAAACAGTCCCTGAAAGTAATTTTGAAAGTTCCTTGATAAAGTCCCTTTGTAACCCAGTAAAATGTGCCAGAGAGTACAGCGACCTAAGAGCAAAGGTCGCTGATGCACAGACATGCTTCCCAAACCTGTTCATTGCCCTAGACTCCCCCGTTATGTGGATGAATAGAGGAACTTTGTTCAGAAAGTTCCTTCTTGGTGGCCACAGCCACAACCAAGGCATCCATGGGTAACCCCTTACTCCAAACTTCCTTCCCAACAGGTGGAACCAGAATCTGTTCTGGCCTCTTAGGGATTGGCTCAAATGAGCCAAGCTCCTTCCATGCCCATCGAGAGACCACATCAATGAGCTTATTTGCGGGTGGAGAAATCCAGGAGGTAGATGGGCCAAGCTCCAAAGGCCTCCAGAAATATTGACTCCTCCAATGAATGGTTGCTGGAGGTTCATCCACCTCTTTGCTTCAGGATCTCAAGTTTTCCAAATGAGACGTCTTCCAGAGGTGACTGTGGGGACCCTTCTCCCTCATCAAGATCATCCTCCTCAGTGACAGACTCTTGTGGAGAGTCCAAGTGCCTTCTCTTGCACTTTCTCTTCGTTAGGACTTCCTTGGTGGGATGCTCCGGTGAAGTGTCAGAAGAGATTGTGAAAACCTGCTGGGTGGTCTGGGGGTCTTGAGCTGGCTGTTCCTGTGGCATAGAATGATATGGCTCCAAGCACAAACACATCTGGGAACTAGACTGAAGATCCAAAGGAGCTGGATCCATCTGTTTTGTCGGAGCACAAAATACTCTTTTCACTACCTCGAAGTAAGACCTCGGCCCAGAGGAGGCAGGCTTCTGGACTGCTGTCTCCCTCCTTCCCAAAAGCAATCTCCCAGAGGAGGAAGTCAGAGCCGAGCTATCCAGTTCCAAAGCACCAAGGTGCAGAAATGACTTCAAAACCTTCAGAATAGACTCCAACTCCTCAGACCAAACAAGGAAGCTTCTGCTCCGGGAGTCATCCGGATCTGAATATGTTGGAGGCTGTACACTCAGAATTAGCTTTGGATCGAAAGATAAAGTTATCTTTGGATCCAAGCCAGACGGACCTGGAAGGTTCAGATCCAAGGACTCTGAAGCAACCAGTGAGATCGGAGAAGAAGCAAGTAGTGGTGGTGGTGTGGTAGGTGGATGGCCTCCTGACCCAAAGGGGTAGGAGCCGGTAAAACACCCATTTGAATCGGCGCTGAGAGAAGCTTCCTCATCATTCTGTCCACATCTTCCTCAAACTCCTGGATGTACAAGATGAGACATGGGAAGGTGACTTGGATCGGTGCCTTACCACAAAAGGGGAGGGAACCCTGGAAGGCACTGGATCATATGTAGGGGAATACCTGGTCCTTGGAGGAATTATCGGATCTGAAATAGATCCGAGGACATAGGATCCAATAATTTCTTCTTTGGATCCAAAGGGGAGAGGCTTTGAGATGCTTTCAGATCCGATCTTGATCTCTTCCTTGATGGCTCCAAAGATGGAGTCGAGGAAGTAGGAGACTTTAATAAGGACTCCTTAGCTTTAATTTTGGGGGATTGAGCCCCTTGTGATACTTTCACCAAAAGAAGATATTTTCTCTACCTACAAGAGCCCTGGGATTGAAATTATTACAAACTGAACAATCCTCATGAAGATGTTGAGGGCCCAAACAGTAAATGCAAAGAGTGTGAGCACCTGAAAGAGGCAATTTATGTAAACATTTCAGACACATTTTAAAACTGGAAGGTCCTCTCAGACATGCCAGAGACTAAAAAACAGTAAGACAGAAGAAAACTTTTTTTTCAATGGTAAACAAGAATTACAACAATATAAGATGGCAATAAAATTATATATACAGTGGATATAAAAAGTTTACACACCCTTGTTAAAATGCCAGGTTTTTGTGATATTAAAAAAATGAGACCACAGTACATCATTTCAAAACTTTTCCCACCTTTAATGTGACCTGTAACCTGTATAATTCAATTGAAAAACAAACAAATCTGTTAGAGGAAAAATATATTTAAAAAAAAAACGTACAACAAGCTGGTTGCATAAGTGTGCCCACTCTTAAACTAATACTTTGTTGAAGCACCTTTTGATTTAATTACAGTATTCAGTCTTCTTGGGTACACACCTGCCATCAATTAAAGAGACTCTGATTAACCACAAATAAAGTTCAGCTGTTTTCCTGACATGTACTCAGTTGCCTGGTACACAAAAAGCTATGGTTCGCAGACAGCTTACAAAGCATCAAAGGGATCTCATTGTTGAAAGGTATCATTCAGAAGGGTATAAAAAAATTCCACAGCATTGGAAATACCATAGAACACAGTGAAGACAGTCATCAAAAAGTGGAGAAAATATGGGACAACAGTGACATTGCAAATAACTGGACATCCCTCCAAAATTGACAAAAAGACAGGATGAAAACTGGTCAGGGAGGCTGCCATGAGACTTACAGCAACACTGAAGGAGCTGCAGGAATTTCTGGCAAGTACTGGTTGTGTACTACATGTGACAACAATCTCCCATATTCTCCATATGTCTGGGCTATGGGGTAGGGTTGCAAGGTGGAAGCATTTTCTTACATAAAAAAAAAACACCAAGGCCCGGCTAAAATTTGCAGAACAATACATCAAGTCTCCCAAAAACGTGGGAAAATGTGTTATGGTCTGATGAGTCCAAGGTTGAACTTTTTGGCCACAATTCCAAAAAGTACATTTGTCGCAAAAACAACACTTCGCATAATCAAAAGAACACCATCCCAATGGCGAAGCATGGTGGTGGCAGTATCATGCTTTGGGGTTGCTTTTCTTCAGCTGGAACTGGGGCTTTAGTCAAGGTGGAGGTTATTGTAAACAGTTCCAAATAGCAGTCACCTTTGGCCTAAAACCTTCAGGTGTCTGCTAGAAAGATGAAGAGGAATTTCACCTTTCAACAAGACAATGACCCCAAGCATACATCCAAATCAACAAAAGAATGGCTTCACCAGAAGAAAATTAAAGTTTTGAAATGGCCCAACCAGAGCCCACACCTAAATCCAATAGAAAATCTGTGGGGTGACCTGAAGAGAGCTGTGCACAAGAGATGCCCTCGCAATCTGACAGATTTGGTGCGCTTTTGCAAGGAAGAGTGGGCAAATATTGCCAAGTCCAAGATGTGCCGTGATGATAAGACTCCTACCCAAGAAGACTGAATGCTGTAATTAAATCAAAAGGTGCTTCAAGTATTAGTTTAAGGGTATGCACACTTATGCAACCAGCTTATTGTATGTTTTTTATTTTTTATATTTTTCCCCTAACAGATTTGTTTGTTTTTCAAACTGAATTGTACAGGTTATAGGTCACATTAAAGGTGAGAAAAGTTTTGAAATGATTTATTGTGGTCTCAGTTTGTTTATACCACAAAAACCTGGCATTTAACAGGGGTGTGTAAACTTTTTATATCCACTGTGTGTTTGTTTGTATGTATGTGTACACACACACACACATATACACACACACACACACACACACACACACACACACACACACACACACACACACACATGCATGTGTACCTGTGTGTATATATGCATATACTTATCTTTAAGGAAACTCAAGAGCTAAGGCTGACCATTTCTTTTCGCGAAAAGTGGCAAACAAGATCTGAGGTATGTTAGGGTTTAGTGCATTATGGGTAAGGGAGAAGCTCCAGTGATTTTTTGGTTACCAAGAGCTTTAGTAACAGAAGAGTCAGATCTGTGGTTTTGATTAGAACCCAACAGTTGAGGACAGAATGAAAACTGACATCAGATCAGCTGTTTAAAGCTTTACAATCTTACCACTTTCGTCCATTTTCAAAAAAATCTCAGCAGAAAGCTTGATGTTACCATCAGTGAAAGATTATAATCTAAGCCAAACATAACTATTAACAAATGAACTAGTGGCAGCTGCCTTAGAAATACCAGCAGAATCACACCTACATTTAATAGACTGTTTTATCACCTGAGATGCAGAGCTAAGCAAATCTTGCTAGGAAGATTTGGTGCAAGAGTCTGGAATGTAAAACCACTGTGGCTGTATTATCCAAAATGGAAAGCAAGTATCTGGTCATATGTGTTTGATAGTTAATGGCCCATAAAGGTCAAAGTGGCAAATGTGTCTGTCCATGGCCCTGCTAGCTTTGTCAGTGGGTAAAGCACTAATGGAAGGGAAGCAGTTTTGAGGCTTTATATCATCTCACAGAGATAACAGCAGGATCTTAAGATAAACAAAATCTGTCTGGCTTCTTTGATTTAGGGAGTTAAGATTCAGGAACCATAGAAGCTGACAAAAAGGTGTCCTCCGGGGGTTCCAATTTAGACACCTCCATATGCATAAGGTTGTAGTAGCTTTTATGAGAATCAGATATGCGTTTACCATCCCATTTGAAATTGTTCCATCACGTTGTAAATAGCATTACCTCTTCATGAGGGGAATAAGAGGACACAATGTTATCTGCCTCAGATTTAAAGTCCAAGGGAGAATGTTTTTGGAATGCATACTTAAAGGTGTTCAGACTCTGAGTCAGAAGCAAGTTCTTCCTCAGAGGAAGACTCCTTTCTTTTGAGTGATAGAAGCAGAGGGAGAGGAGGACAAAAAGTGAGGGTTTTAAATAGCCTCTATGAGAAGTTAAAGCAGTAAGCTTTAGGATCTCAATGAAGGAGCTAGAGTAACCAGAGGATAAATGTATTTAGTTTTCTGTCTTCTATTCTTAGGAGTTACTAGAGAAACAGTATGAGGTGGTGCAGATTTTGAACATAACTCCATAATACAACCCAAGACATCTTCTTGGTTCCCTCAGATAAAATCAGCCTTGGTTTTCCCTTTGCTGCCAATTCGGCCATCCAGTTGGTCAATTTGAACGTGCTAGATCTCTGCACCTCCTGAGGGATCCTGATAACTGACTAAAAGCAGCAGACATTTCTGCTAGCTTGTCCTTTGGCTGAAGGGGGGCACTCAAGGCTGACCGCTCAGAAGCTGGCTTAACATAAGCCAAAGCTTAACATAGTTTGTTCCTATATATAATGCTTTAAAGAACTGAAACATCTACAACTGTTCTATTAGTCCCTTTGTACCAAAGATCAACCTCTATAATTATGCTCAGGGCGTAAACAAGAGAGATATTGAAGATGCTTGTCTATATAAGGGATTTGTCAACTACACAGTCACATTTCCCCTTCTTTGCTGATATGAGAAGTACAGCTGCCCACAATTTTTTAAAAAGAGGAAGAGTTCTCAACAGGATACTTATCTGCTCACAAACGATTGCTGCTGGACTGACTATATGGCTAACGGACCACAACATAAGCAAAGTCTTCAATCACAGACTGGGGCAAGAAAGTTCTGAGCATTTTCATACCTGTACATCCCTTAAGTACGAACACAGTCTCGTGCACAGGTTGCAAGTCCGCTGCACGGATAGAGAGGAAGGTCTGTAAGCTTTTATAGGCTGGCTGTAAAGTATCTTTGGCAGGATATGTCCCACAAGTTGGAAATACTGCAACAGTGATCTAATGATGAACAGCAGCCACTTTCCTGCCACCCATTTGTGTGGCTTATTCCTCAGAGTGGAGCTCTGCTGATACTGTGAGCTTTATTGATTTGCAAACAAACACAACTTCAGCTAGAGGGGAACAACTCTGATAGGTCAGTGCAAGGCTACACATAATGGAGTAAGTCAAACATAGGGAGAAAATGGCACACTAGACTCTAAAAGGGCAACTGCCACTATTTTGTTGGCCACACTGGCAGCCATTACCAAAAGTCAAAATGCAATTATACAGTACGTTTCCCAGTTTTCACCACTGACAGATCTAGTTGTCTAACGCACTGGAAATTCTACCTGAAATAACTGAAACACACATCAACAACCAAAGTATATGCATTCTACCTCTTTTGTTCCTCTTCTGGACCATAACAGGGTACAGCATGAAACACAAGCCTAACTCAAAGCACAGAAATGTGACACACCCAAAAGAACAGTCACTGCACGAATCCATTCATGTCTTCATTATGTTATATTTTTGATTATAAAAAAAATGCAGAGAAATACAGTTTATTTATTTTTTTTTTAGATCTTGCTTCCAGATTATCGAGTTGTCCTGCCAATTACTACCATGGAGTGAATCTCAGACAGCTTAACATCAGAAAAGTGAGAAAACAAGATCCAAACCCTTGTCAGGCTATTAAAGTTCTGCACATGAAAAAAAAAAAATCAAGTAACAATATGAGCAAAAAACAAACAAAACAATTTCTCCGTGGAGCAGGCAAACAAAAACAAGCAATAACTACCACACAAAATGAAACATGAGCAGCTGTGATTCAATGCATAAAGGATCAAGCAAGACAAGCAACTAACGTAACACTAATACAACACAGGTTTGTAAACACAAAGCTAAATACACTAAAGATTACATAAACAGAATTGCATATCTATCACTCTGGTGAGTAGCCCTCCAAGAGGAAAAAACGCTGAGAGAAGAAGGGAGCCACTTTTGAGATTTTAAGTATTTTTTCTCTGTTTATTTGCTAAGTTTTTCTGCATAGCTGCCTAGCTTGAGCATTTTCTGGCTTGTTAAACTTGATTTCTGTATTAGTAGCTGTATTTAGAGCACAACCAAAAGCTGGTTGCTGAATTTCCTGTTTGCACTTAATTTTAAATCGTTTTTTTCTTAAAACTTGCATATTTTCTGTCCTTGACCTAGCACTCTTGTGTGGGGTCATTTACTGCACTATTATAACTTGATATTACTTGTGAACCTCTGCTATCTCTGTAAAAACAAAAACAAAAAAAAAATCTTGCTTTTTCCCACTTTTCTGAGAGTTAAAAAGTTCAGTTACAGGCTTGCTGTTCCTGAACTGTTTGAAAGTTTCTGTGAGGCCATTTTTGCTTGGGCTGAAGGAGGGTCTCTGTGTTTATCAGTGGGAGTGACTAACATTGAGCAGCTTCCCTGCCCCGGAGAGGTGGTTACTGACTTGAAACTGTAGTTTTATTGGCCACTACGGGTCATTTCCATAACTCCTTCATCTTCCTCTCTTAAAACCTAGTTGCCTCATGGTTTGAGCGTCTTTTCAGGCTTGTTGGCTGTTGGTGAAGCACCCTCAAGAGGAAAACGCTGAGAGAAGAAGGAGCCACTTTGAGATTTTAAGTATTTTTCTCTGTTTATTTGCTAAGTTTTTCTGCATAGCTGCCTAGCTTGAGCATTTTCTGGCTTGTTAAACTTGATTTCTGTATTAGTAGCTGTATTTAGAGCACAACCAAAAGCTGTTTGCTGAATTTCCTGTTTGCACTTAATTTTAAATCGTTTTTTTCTTAAAACTTGCATATTTTCTGTCCTTGACCTAGCACTCTTGTGTGGGGTCATTTACTGCACTGTTATAACTTGATATTACTTGTGAACCTCTGCTATCTCTGTAAAAAAACAAAAACAAAAATCTTGCTTTTTTTCCCACTTTTCTGAGAGTTAAAAAAGTTCAGTTACAGGCTTGCTGTTCCTGAACTGTTTGAAAGTTTCTGTGAGGCCATTTTGCTTGGGCTGAAGGAGGGTCTCTGTGTTTATCAGTGGGAGTGACTAACATTGAGCAGCTTCCCTGCCCCGGAGAGGTGGTTACTGACTTGAAACTGTAGTTTTATTGGCCACTAGGGTCATTTCCATAACTCCTTCATCTTCCTCTCTTAAAACCTAGTTGCCTCGTGGTTTGGCGTCTTTTCAGGCTTGTTGGCTGTTGGTGAAGCACCCTCCAAGAGGAAAAACGCTGAGAGAAGAAGGGAGCCACTTTTGAGATTTTAAGTATTTTTCTCTGTTTATTTGCTAAGTTTTTCTGCATAGCTGCCTAGCTTGAGCATTTTCTGGCTTGTTAAACTTGATTTCTGTATTAGTAGCTGTATTTAGAGCACAACCAAAAGCTGTTTGCTGAATTTCCTGTTTGCACTTAATTTTAAATCGTTTTTCTTAAAACTTGCATATTTTCTGTCCTTGACCTAGCACTCTTGTGTGGGGTCATTTACTGCACTGTTATAACTTGATATTACTTGTGAACCTCTGCTATCTCTGTGAAAAACAAAAACAAAAAAAAAAAAATCTTGCTTTTTTCCCACTTTTCTGAGAGTTAAAAAGTTCAGTTACAGGCTTGCTGTTCCTGAACTGTTTGAAAGTTTCTGTGAGGCCATTTTGCTTGGGCTGAAGGAGGGTCTCTGTGTTTATCAGTGGGAGTGACTAACATTGAGCAGCTTCCCTGCCCCGGAGAGGTGGTTACTGAAACGAGTTTGCCATAGGATTTCAACTTCATTTTCCAGGGGTAGGTTTCATGGTAGTCCTTTCAACGCTTAAAACCTTTGCTATTACGATTAACGGTCTATTTAATATTACCCCGTAACTATTCCTACTTTTAAAAACACTTCTTCAATTTTCCTTAACACCCTTTTTAAATATACCCCAAAAAACCCCCCTTTTGGAATGGTCTGTTGTAACTGGCTGAATGGCTCTTTTTTGCAGTAGTTTTGAGACTTCTAACTCTGCAATTTCCCTTAGACCGGGTGGTACATCTGGAAGGGAACTTGAGGGAAGGGACTTTCCTCGAAAGGAATTATGTAACCCTTGGATATGATCGACTGTACCCATGTGTCTTCAGTGAGGGAATGCCAGGCTTCTGGGTACAGTGATAATCTTCCCGACTGCCTCAGGAGGGACAGCCGGGCAACATCTCAGGGATGCTGAAAGGGCTTGTCAGAGAGAGGCTCTCTGTTTCCCTGGTTTTGGACCCTCTGCCTCTAGAGCGGGCGTCTGTTGTTGTTACCCTCTGCCTCTAGGGGTAAACTGACCACGTGAATCCGGCGTGACTCTTTGGGATTTACGAACCACATCTTCCCACCTTCTGTCCTTTGGGATAAGGTCTAGAAGGGTGGAAAAACGAACTCCTACAGCAGAAAGAGTCTTGCCGTCCTGTTAGCACCTGGTCAAGGTTTCCTTCACCTGAGGGCCAAACAAAGCTGACCCATCAAAGGGAGAATTTGTGAAGGCCTTAAAGGGATCCTAAAATCACATAGCCGCATCCAGGCTTGGCGCCTAAGAGCCACACCTGTACCTGCGCTCTACTACTCCATCAGCAGCATAAGATATTAGCCGCATGGAGGAGTTTGCAATGGAATTGAGGGTTCCTAGCTGCGAAGCAATTTTTTCTTGAGCCCCTGCAGCTGTAGGATCCTGAACTACTTCACCCAGCTCCTTAAGGATATCCCTCTGGAGTCTGGTGAAGTGACATAAATTCAGCGAGCATAGCAAAGGTCGCTGAGGAAAACATCCGCTTACCGTGCCTATCCATGGTCCTAGAGTCCTTATTAGGAGGATGGACGGTACTGGAAGGATCTGCAAGTTCCTTTTGGTGGCAGCCACCACCATGGCATCAGCGGGGACACCCTTAGTGAGGAATTGCTTGTCACACAGGGCAGTGATAAATTTTGAAGGCCTCCTAGGGACTGGCTCTACAGAGTCAGGAGCTGCCCACGCCTGCAATAACCTGCATAAGGGGTCGAAGGCGGAGATACCCAGGAGGTGGAGGGCCGAGATCCAAACGCCTCTAGGTATACTGACTCATCCTCAGAGGGATTGTTGGTGAGCCAGTTTCCCCTCTGTTTAAGGAGTTCTAGGATGTCTGAGAAGGAGACATCCTCAGAGGGGGATCTAGGGATCCCTCTGACTCATCAAAGTCAGTATCCGGAGTGACAGACTCGGGGAGTCTACATGTTTCCTCTTACAAGTCCTCTTCCTAGGAGGATCTCCCAAACATCAGGAGAATCCTCGGAAGAGGGGGAAATTCCCAATGGGGAAACCTGAGGCGGAGGATCTCTGTGTCCTGTAGCAAGAGAAGTGGCAGAGATGTCAACAGGTACTATAGAGGGAGGAGCTACGGGAACAGACTGCTGACTGATACCAGTGGCCAGCACACTCTTCATCACCTCGAATGCCCTCCCAGGCAGGTCCGAGAGAACCCGTTCAAGAACTAGGAACCCAGGGACCACCGAAGGGAAGTCTCCAAGGCAGATGTCGGAGCCGAGCTCACCAGGCCGAGGCTCCAAGGGGAAGAGCGGGTTGGGACAAGGGTCCGATGCCACTCACCCCCTCGGAGGAGACCATGGAAGCCCGACCACGAATCCCTCTAAGGAAGGTCTCAAGAGGAGATAAGAGTAGAGGCTGAAGGAACAGAAGGGGTATCCGTCCTCCAGCCGTAGCAGTAACCATTCCGAAGACTCCAACCCAAGCTCTGGGGTAGAGTTGAAGGAGGAACTGTAACGGGTGTGGACCAATAGTCGCCTGTTGAGACGGACTATGTAACATTTGGGCCAGTACCTGTGACTTAAGTAATCTGCTGACCACTCTCTAGGTCATGGTCTGACAGTCTGGATGACCTTGAAGATCGCTCCATGGCTCCGTTCAAAGAAGAGGTGAAGCCAGAGCCGAAAGTATCGGCTCCAAGGAAGGAGACCTCGACCTCTTCCTGGAATGAGCCATCGGAACCGATACTATAGATCCTGTCGGCCGAAGACTTATCGGAGCAGACAGGAAGCCTCGATATCGGCTCCAGCCGAGCCGATACAGCCACAAGTAACGGTGTCGGAGCCGATCGGAGCCGACACCGATGCCTGTGCTACATGGGGTCGGAACCGATCGGAGCCGACACAAGTGGTCGATGCAGATTCGGCACCGATAGCCATCGGTGCCGAAGGCTGTTAAGCCAGAATCGGCTCCAGCCGAGCCGATCCGACTTCGGAACGAAGTCGAGCCGAGGCCGCAGGCTTAGACACAGAAGCCTGGGCCTTGGAAGATTTAGCTGATTTTGATGGAGCCACTTGGCGGAGAGCCCTCCGGCTTAAGAAGGCCCCTAAGTATCAGCTTGTTGCGTCTTTCCTGCAGGACTCTCTGGCTGAAAGAATGACAAATAGCACAGGAGTCCTGCAGGTGAAGAGGCCCCAGGCAATACAGGCAGAAGTGTGACCGTCTGTCAGAGACATCTTCTGACAGCACGAGTCACACTTCTTAAAACCTGAGACCCTCTCCTTTGACATGGTGCTTACAAAACACACACACACACACCAGTCAAAAAATTAACTTAAATAAAATACCAAAAGGTATTCCTATAAACAAACACACACACCCTAACAGGGAGGGGATGGGATGGGTAAAGTTTGACTAAAAAAAATTAGAAGAGACAGGGATTTTCTGTCAGAAAATGTAAATAATTAACTTATAACTAACAATTAAGGGTTTTTTTACAAAAAAGGGGCTTAACTATCAAAAAAGTGAATCACTTACCAGGAGCTGGTAAAAGGAGGACCTCATAAGCGAAGCGGCAAACGAGATCTGGGTACTTACCGCCTTGCATCATGGGATATGGGGCTGCCTCGAGCTGGTAAAAGTGACTCTCGAGCTTAGCAAGTGCCGAGTCGGAGCCGAGGGATCGGCTCCGAACCCATCAAGCAAGAATGAAGGCGAGATTGACAACTTAACATCCTGGCATTTAACAGGGGTGTGTAAACTTTTTATATCCACTGTGTGTTTGTTTGTATGTATGTGTACACACACACACACATATATATATATATATATATATATATATCACACACACATGCATGTGTACCTGTGTGTATATATGCATATACTTATCTTTAAGGAAACTCAGGAGCTAAGGCTGACCATTTCTTTTCGCGAAAAGTGGCAAACAAGATCTGAGGTATGTTAGGGTTTGGTGCATTATGGGTAAGGGAGAAGCTCCAGTGATTTTTTGGTTACCAAGAGCTTTAGTAACAGATGAGTAAGATCTGTGGTTTTGATCAGAACCCAACAGTTGAGGACAGAATGAAAACCGACATCAGATCAGCTGTTTAAAGCTTTACAATCTTACCACTTTCGTTCATTTTCAAAAAAATCTCAGCAGAAAGCTTGATGTTACCATCAGTGAAAGATTATAATCTAAGCCAAACATAACTATTAACAAATGAACTAGTGGAAGCTGCCTTAGAAATACCAGCAGAATCACACCTACATTTAATAGACTGTTTTATCACCTGAGATGCAGAGCTAAGCAAATCTTGCTAGGAAGATTTGGTGCAAGAGTCTGGAATGTAAAACCACTGTGGCTGTATTATCCAAAATGGAAAGCAAGTATCTGGTCATATGTGTTTGATAGTTAATGGCCCATAAAGGACAAAGTGGCAAATGTGCAAACTTTTTTTAACCGTATCTGGCCATGGCCCTGCTAGCTTTGTCAGTGGGTAAAGCACTAATGGAAGGGAAGCAGTTTTGAGGCTTTATATCATCTCACAGAGATAACAGCAGGATCTTAAGATAAACAAAATCTGTCTGGCTTCTTTGGGGTAGGGAGTTAAGATTCAGGAACCATAGAAGCTGACAAAAAGGTGTCCTCCGGGGGTTCCAATTTAGACACCTCCATATGCATAAGGTTGTAGTAGCTTTTATGAGAATCAGGTATGTGTTTACCATCCCATTTGAAATTGTTCCATCACGTTGTAAATAGCATTACCTCTTCATGAGGGGAATAAGAGGACACAATGTTATCTGCCTCAGATTTAAAGTCCAAGGGAGAATGTTTTTGGAATGCATACTTAAAGGTGTTCAGACTCTGAGTCAGAAGCAAGTTCTTCCTCAGAGGAAGACTCCTTTCTTTTGAGTGATAGAAGCAGAGGGAGAGGAGGACAAAAAGTGAGGGTTTTAAATAGCCTCTATGAGAAGTTAAAGCAGTAATCTTTAGGATCTCAATGAAGGAGCTAGAGTAACCAGAGGATAAATGTATTTAGTTTTCTGTCTTCTATTCTTAGGAGTTACTAGAGAAACAGTACGAGCTGGTGCAGATTTTGAACATAACTCCATAATACAACCCAAGACATCTTCTTGGTTTCCTCAGATAGAATCAGCCTTGGTTTTCCCTTTGCTGCCAATTCGGCCATCCAGTTGGTCAGTTTGAACATGCTAGACCTCTGCACCTCCTAAGGGATCCTGAAAACTGACTAAAAGCAGCAGACATTTCTGCTAGCTTGTCCTTTTTTTTTTTTTGGCTGAAGAGGGACACTCAAGGCTGACCGCTCAGAAGCTGGCTTAACATAAGCCAAAGCTTAACATAGTTTGTTCCTATATATAATGCTTTAAAGAACTGAAACATCTACAACTGTTCTGTTAGTCCCTTTGTACCAAAGATCAACCTCTATAATTATTCTCAGGGCGTAAACAAGAGAGACATTGAAGATGCTTGTCTATATAAGGATTTGTCAACTACACAGTCACATTTCCCCTTCTTTGCCGATATGAGAAGTACAGCTGCCCACAATTTTTTTAAAAAGAGGAAGAGTTCTCAACAGGATACTTATCTGCTCACAAACGATTGCTGCTGGAACTGACTATATGGCTAACAGACCACAACATAAGCAAAGTCTTCAATCACAGACTGGGGCAAGAAAGTTCTGAGCATTTTCATACCTGTACATCCCTTAAGTACGAACACAGTCTCGTGCACAGGTTGCAAGTCCGCTGCACAGATAGAGAGGAAGGTCTGTAAGCTTTTATAGGCTGGCTGTAAAGTATCTTTGGCAGGATATGTCCCACAAGTTGGAAATACTGCAACAGTGATCTAATGATGAACAGCAGCCAGTTTCCTGCCACCCATTTGTGTGGCTTATTCCTCAGAGTGGAGCTCTGCTGATACTGTGTTGAGCTTTATTGATTTGTTACCAACAAGAGCAAACAAAAACAACTTCAGCTAGAGGGGAACAACTCTGATAGGTCAGTGCAAGGCTATACATAATGGAGTAAGTCAAACATAGGGAGAAAATGGCACACTAGACTCTAAAAGGGCAACTGCCACTATTTTGTTGGCCACACTGGCAAACATTGGCAGCCATTACCAAAAGTCAAAAAGCAATTATACAGTACGTTTCCCAGTTTTCACCACTGACAGATCTAGTTGTCTAACGCACTGGAAATTCTACCTGAAATAACTGAAACACACACCAACAACCAAAGCATATGCATTCTACCTCTTTTGTTCCTCTTCTGGACCATAACAGGGTACAGCATGAAAGCAGGAAAGCATGAAACACAAGCCTAACTCAAAGCACAGAAATAAAAAAATGCAGAGAAATAGAGTTTATTTATTTTTTTTTTTTTAGATCTTGCTTCCAGATTATCGAGTTGTCCTGCCAATTTACTACCATGGAGTGAATCTCTGACAGCTTAACATCAGAAAAAAGTGAGAAAACCAGATCCAAACCCTTGTCAGGCTATTAAAGTTCTGCAAATGAAAAAAAATCAAGTAACAATATGAGTAAAAAACAAACAAAACAATTTCTCCGTGGAGCAGGCAAACAAAAACAAGCAATAACTACCACACAAAATGGAACATGAGCAGCTGTGATTCAATGCATAAAGGATCAAGCAAGACAAGCAACTAACGTAACACTAATACAACACAGGATTGTAAACACAAAGCTAAATACACTGAAGATTACATAAACAGAACTTGCACATCTATCACTCTGGTGAGTAGCACATATAATTATTCCATACAACTTCATCTCTTTTCATTTTTACTATAATGCTGTGAAAGCCAAAGGCTGGATTAGGCTCCAGCTAACAGTGGAAAAAAAATTTCTAGCATTGAAGACGCAATTCAGCTTTTAACATCAAACAATATCAACTTCACAAATATGGGAAGATAACATCCACTGAACAGTGCTGAAACTGAAAAGAAATCGATCCAATTGGTCCATGAAGTTATTTATACAGAAATAACAAATAAATAAGTGCTACAATAAAGAAATAAATGGTTTAACTGTCCAGTGGGCTAACCAACTTAATCTGAGGAAAGGAAATAAATTACAGTTGGGTGAGAATCATTATAACAGTTGACCTTCAAGAACAGATTACTGTAGAAGTGAATCAGAAGAACAAGATTTACTTGCCAGCAAAGTTGTGTTGATCTGGCCATTTATTCCCCTGTAAGTGTCATTTTCATTACGAGACAGAACAGGTCTTACAGTGAGTCAGGTACTGATGTGCAGTGGCAAAGCTCCCCATATTTGCAACACTGATATGTGCTTGCATCAGTTCTTCAAAGCAGGAAACCTCCACAGGGAAACACGCTTGTGGAAGACAAATAAATACACAGACTAACCACTGGGAGCCATATCATACCAGCATACAATAACTGTAGATAGTCTGTCCAAATCAAAAGTAGAGTTGAGTGTGCATAGTCACCATAACTGTAGATGCTGGAGTTAAAGTACTTCTTCAGTTTGATTGCATTATGTCAAAAGATGAAACCAACTGGCCTGACTTCCACAGCATTCAGATATCTCAACACAGGGACATCAGTGGGAGGCACGGTATCAAGGAAAGAGGTACCAGCACTATTTTCAATTCATTATTATTTTTCTTTGTCTCTAGTATAAAGACTAGGTAGGCTGCAATTTTGCTGCAAAAATCCACCCAGTGGGTTAAATGGCATGTCCTGCTTCCAAGACGAATCTGTGTAACAGGAAGAGAAGGCACCTTCCTAAATAAGACTTTGGAATTGTCCTCCTCTTGAGCATTATAGAAATTGGTGTTACAAGGGGGGAATGCAGCAGTACTTCAGCTCTAAAGGTTAAGGCAAGTGTGCTTACACAGCAGTGTTATGTTCGTTGTAACAATCACTGCTGCAGCATGATTCATCACATAAGGGAGGCTACTAAATCAGTATCGGAGATTAACGGAATCTCCAGGTGGGGGACGTAAAGGCACTGTAGAAATGCCGTGGAAAAGGAAGTGAAGTTCATGAAAATAATACCCAGCTTCTAGTGCCTAAAAAGGCATGACTGGAGGTCACAACAGCTGGCTTACAAATGCTTAAGTAGCAACATTTCAGAAATACACTGCAGAAGTAGAGGCAGCTGCTCATGTGGAGTGCAGTTTAAACTGCACTTGAAACCCCTTTGCATGTTCACCACAACAAAAACCAATACAGTCTGCCAGCTATCAGGAAGGCTCAAGGGTCCAGTGTCTACATGTGGGGCTGGTCACTGTCTGCTCAAATTCTACCACAATACTCTGGAATGAACGGATGTAGTGATCTCTGAGCAAGATATTCTGCATTACAGGCTCCCAAATCATAAAAGCTAACAACAACAATCAGTAATAGCAAGTATCCCCGTACCCTATTTATTTTTATGCACAGTCAAAATTATGTTTGTATGATAATCAGAATAAAGATTCTTGGTTGTAACACACTGCTCTACAAACATGCAGTATATAAATGATGGCCAACATTTAATTTACATTCATCTACATTAAGCCTTCTTGTTCCTAAAGTTGTGACTCTTTAGGACTCTGGCACATGTTTACCAAGCCTTGATGGTCATGTCTGTTGCCAGGGTCTGCTCCTCTTCAGTTTCCATAAAGGAGTTTCTAGATTAGCTCTTAACCAAGAAGGCCACCAAATGACCTCTCTAACTCAGAATAGACAAGTGGGATTACCTCATACAAAAGACATGGAAGATGACATCATTAAGCTGAGCAAATACAGCTGGAGTAGCATCATGTGCAGCCTTGTGAGAGGGACCATGAGGATCGAAGACATGTACCCAGGGCTTTCAGAACGATCCTAAGGAAGGCTACCCAGTCTGTGAAAATTAACCAGCACTGCCCCTTTTTCTTACTGCTCAGAATGATCCACAGAAAGCGGATGGTTTGTAAGGGGTAAAGATTACATTTCTGAAACTTTAGAGAGCTCTCCAGTATGCTCCAGCATTGCAAGACATACTTTGGGATGTCTGTCAGCTGCTCTCGGGCCTTTGATTGAAAAAACAAAACAGCAGGCCAAGCACAAGAATATGTTCAACACCTTCAGACCAAGGACATGCAAAATAAAGACACTGGTATTTCTTAAATAATAAATACAGGCAAGTGTAAACTCCAAACACGATTTAATGTTAGCACTTTCGCACACAATAGTATGTGAACTTCTTCAGCCAAAATTTCAAGACCAATTCAACATTTAAATAGAAAAACAGTAATGACGTCACAAAGCAGCAAGTTAACAGTTAAAGCCACATACCTTCCCTAACTAAAAACCTAATATATACAACATATCTTATAATGTTATTTTACAGTGCTGGATATAAAAATGGTGAAAATAATATTAGTGTCCAACAATCAGGGACAGCATTTGGTCAACTCGTGCCCTAGGCAAAAGGTCTCCACAGCGCCCCACCTACACCACCCATTGCTGCCATCCTGATCTACTTATACCATTCAGATTTCTGGAAAAGCACCCCTAGAGTGGCATCCTAGGCAGCCACCTAGTTGGCCTATGCCTAAGGCCGGCTATGCCAACAATCATAAAATGTTAAGAAATTCATATTCATAAAAAAGAAGACATAATTAATTCCTCTCTAAGGATCTGAGTTTTAAGATGCATTTCAGGGAACATTGTCTGTTTAACCCCGGATAGCTATAGGCATTGGTATACATATAATAGAAAACTATAGACATTTTTTTTTCTTTTTTCTGTGATAGAGCAAGTTAGGTCTAACATGAGAAGTGGACCTTGGACTTTGAAACTGGAAGAGAGGGAATTGTGGTGGTAATTGTATACCAATAGTTAGAGTTTACATTTTGTCTGAAGAAGTTCACATACTATTGTGTATGAAAGCGCCAACATTAAATCGTGTCTGGAGATTACACTTGCCTGTATTTATTTATCGAGTTGGTTGGTCATGAAGTTTATAATTTCTTAAATAATCAGTCGGTAACTAATGGACAGTGCAAATGGCAAAGGCAGAAACTGGAAATGCACCAAGTCCATCAGAACAGAACAGAAAATTTGTGCTCTTTGCACATAAGAACATGTAAATAAGAATTTCTCATGCCAAGATTATCCATAAGTGACCCTTAAAAATGTGATAATGGAAAGTCTGGAAAATACTTTTGAATTTGATTACTTCAAGACTAGCCTCTTGGACCCAAAACAGCCTGGAGAAGAAGCTTTGTTCTTTTACTGCGAGATAGACACACGGCATGCTAAAGTCAGTACGATTTTTTAGGATTAGACCAGCTGAAATCTTCTGTTTATGCGGACCAGAAGACATCCTCATGAAGAAAGGAAATGTTTTGAATTTCCACTTGTAACCTGAACTTATGATTTTCCTCACACTATAGTCCATGGCTGACTCAATCATGCTTTGACTTTGGAGAATTTGCCTTTTAAATAAGAAGGAAATGTGGGGCTAATAAAAGGTGGAGGACAAATGGAGTCAGAACTCAAAGGTGTCCTCTTAACTGTGTGGAGGACTTTCCATTTTTGCCACTTTTGGGCTGCTCACCTCTGAGTCTAACATTTCTCTACTGGTCCTTTTCAAATACCCTTTTCTACTTGAATTGTTTGGCTTGAGATCTTTGTGCAAAATGATCACGGACTGATTGGAAAGTTACTACTACATTTTGGCAAGTGGAAGGAATAAAACTCTCAACTTAGCTTTATGACATAAATTTTAGAAGTACAAAGGCTGCTTGTTCAAAGGAAGCCATGGACAAATTTTTCTAGTACAAACTTCGGCTCCATGGATGAATGCAGTGGTTTTCTGGGTAGTCTCAAATGTGAGATGTCCTTCAAATATTGTTTTACTCGGATTATAAAAAGATGGAGCTAATGGAACAGGTCGGGTGCCCAGTAGTGAAAGCATTAAAGGAGAGGCATGCCCATCCTGAGGAGAAACAGGAGTGTGGCTGACCATCCACTACCATGATTGCTTGGAAGAGGGATGGCAATGCATATGTTTATGGGGTTGGGCATTAGACTTACCAAGTGACCCCTTTGCTCAGCCCACATGCAGAGGGGTAAGCACTCGTATAGGTATGGGTCATGACCCTCCATGGTGATGCAGATCACATATTCTGCTGCCCGGGGACAGGGTTGGGGCATTAGAAATGGCCTCACTGCTAGGGTGCCAGTGACTGCATAAACACTCTCAATGTTACCGAAATGACTTCTCTCCAGACAGCTATCACCTTGACACTAGATGTTAGGGTGCAAATAGGCGGTGTTCAATATGGAGGGGGGTGGTTGATGGCTGATAGATACAGAGGTAAATAGTTCAAAATAAAACAGTGGTGCTAATAGCAAAAATGCTGAACGTATGATCTTCATTCCTCCTTTAGCACCAAAAGCTACCTCCACAAACAGACCAGTCACCAGCAGAGTCTTCAGAGTTCAGTGCAAGGACTTTTCCTGTTGGAGATCTACTTCTCTGAAGTAAAAGCCAATACCAAAGGGCTCTTGCTGGTTAACTTTGCAGGTGACTGCAAGCTAGAAACAGTCAATGAATCCAAAGATGACTTGGCTATCATGCAGGGAGGTTCATCATATCTTTTGGGAAGTCAACTACTGCACTGCCAATACTCTCCTGACAGCAGACCCAATTTTCAGCACTTGAAAACTTATAGACAGTGACCTAACTCTCAAACACTATGTCGACTGTCATAAGAAAGTCCTTCTGTATTGCTCAGCTTATAAACAAAAGGATTGTGTCTAGATCTAAAGATGTCATTGTTCCCCTTTACTCATCTCTAATTAGGCTGATCATTGAGTATAATGCCCAACCCAGCCACTGGGGATGTGCAAGCCAGTGCATTTCTTTGGGCCGGTCCCAAGCCTGGATAAATGGGGAGGGTTGCGTCAGGAAGGGCATCCGTCGTAAAAGTTTGCCAAATCATACATGCAGAGAACAGTATAGATATACATACCTGATCGGTCGAGGCCCGGGTTAACAGTGAGCGCCACCAGTACTGTTGGCCAAAGAAGGAGAAGAGGGGGAAGGCATGCCCGAAGGCAGGTAAAGGCTAGGACTGTGGTAGTGAGGGTCAGAACTTCGAATGTTGGCAGTATGACTGGTATAGGGAGAGAGCTAGCTGATATGATGGACAGAAAGAAGTTTGGTATAATGTGTGCGCAAGAGACCAGATGGAAGGGGAGTAAGGCTAGGTGTACTGGAGGTGGGTTCAAATTGTTTTATCATGGTGTGGATGGGAGGAGAAATGGCGTAGGGGTTATCCTGAAGGAACAGTTTGCTAAGAGGGTTTTGGTGGTGAAAAGAGTGTCGGATAGAGTGATGTTTATGAAGCTGGAAATTGATGGTGTAATGATGAATGTTGTTAGTGCATATGCTCCACAAGTTGGATGTGCGATGGATGAGAAAGAAAAATTTTGGATTGAGTTTGATGAAGTGGTGATGACTGTACCCAAATGTGAGAGAGTGGTGATTGGAGCAGATTTCAATGGGCATGTTGGTGAAGGGAACAGAGGGGATGAGGAAGTGATGGGGAGGTATGGTGTTAAGCAAAGGAATATAGAAAGTCAGATGGTAGTGGATTTTGCTAAAAGGATGGACATGGCTGTGGTGAATACGTATTTTAACAAGAGGGAGGAGCATAGGGTGACATACAAGACTGGAGGAAGATGCACACACAGGTGGATTATATCTTATGTAGAAGGCCAGTCTGAAGGAGATTGGAGACTGTAAAGTGGTGGCAGGGGAAAGTGTTGTTAGGCAGCATAGGATGGTGGTTTGTAGGATGACACTGGTGATCAAGAACAGGAGGAGGAGTGTGAGGTCAGCACCAAGGATCAAATGGTGGAAATTGAAAAAGGGTAATTGTGAGGCGGAGTTTAGGGAAGAGTTAAGACAGGCACCGGGTGGCAGTGAAGAGTTACCAAATAGCTGGGTAACTACAGCAGAGCTAGTAAGGGAGATTGCTAGAAAGGTGCTTGGTGTGACATCTGGAAAGAGGACTAGGAGACCTGGTGGTGGAATGAGGAAGTACAGGAGAGTACACAGAGAAAGAGGTTGGCAAAGAAGAAGTGGGATTGTCAGAGAGATGAAGAAAGTAGACAGGAGTATAAGGAGATGAGGTGCATGGCAAAGAGAAAGGTGGCGAAGGCTAAGGATAAGGCATATGAAGAGTTGTATGAAAGGTTGGACACTAAGGAGGGAGAAAAAGAACCTGTACCGATTGGCTAGACAGAGGGACCGAGCTAGTAAAGATGTGCAGCAGGTAACGGTGATAAAGGATAATGAGGGAAACGTACTCACAAGTGAGGAGAGTGTGTTGAGCAGATGGAAAGAGTACTTTGAGGAGCTGATGAATGAAGAGAATGACAGGGAGAGAAGGTTGGATGATGTGTGGATAGTGAATCATGAAGTGCAGTGGATTAGCAAGGAGGAAGTAAGGATAGCTATGAAGAGAATTAAGAATGGAAAGGCTATTGGTCCAGATGACATACCTGTGGAAGCATGGAGGTGTTTAGGTGAAATGGCAGTGGAGTTTTTAACTAGACTGTTTAATGAAATCTTGGAAAGTGAGAGGATGCCTGAGGAATGGAGAAAAAGTGTTTTGGTACCAATTTTTAAGAATAAGGGTGATGTGCAGAGCTGTAGTAACTACAGAGGGATTAAATTGATCAGTCACAGTATGAAGTTATGGGAAAGAGTAGTAGAAGCTAGATTAAGAAGGGAGGTGATGATTAGTGATCAGCAGTATGGTTTCAAGCCAGGAAAAAGCACTACAGATGCAATGTTTGCCCTGAGAGTGTTGATGGAGAAGTAGAGAAGGTCAGAAGGAGTTGCATTGTGTCTTTGTGGACTTAGAGAAAAAGCATATGACAAGGTGCCTAGAGAGGAGTTGTGGTATTGTATGAGGAAGTTGGGAGTGTCAGGAAGTATGTAAGAGTGGTACAGGATATGTACGAGGGTAGTGTAACAGCGGTGAGGTCTGCGGTGGGAGTGATGGATGTGTTTAAGGTGGAGGTGGGATTACATCAAGGATCAGCTCTGAGCCCTTTCTTATTTGCAATGATGATGGACAGGTTGACAGACGAGATCAGACAGGAGTCCTCATGGACTATGATGTTTGCAGATGACATTGTGGTCTGTAGTGAGAGTAGAGAACAGGTGGAGATGACCCTGGAGAGATGGAGATATGCTCTAGAGAGAACAGGAATGAAGGCAGGAGGACTAAGACAGAATATATGTGTGAGAATGAGAGTGAGGATAGTGGAATGGTGAGGATGCAGGGAGTAGAGGTGGCGAAGGTGGATGAGTTTAAATACTTGGGATCAGCAATTCAGAGTAATGGTGAGTTTGGAAGAGAGGTGAAGAAGAGAGTACAGGCAGGATGGAGTGGGTGGAGAAGAGTGTCAGGAGTGATTTGTGACAGACGAGTACCAGTAAGACTGAAAGGGAAGGTCTACAAGAGAGTAGTGAGACCAGCTATGTTATATGGGTTGGAGACCCTGGCAGTGACAAAACTGGACGTGGCAGAGTTAAAGATGTTAAGATTTGCACTGGGTGTGACAAGGGTGGACAGGAATAGGAATAAGTATATTAGAGGGTCAGCCCAGGTTGGAAGGTTTGGAGACAAAGCCAGAGAGGCAAGATTACGTTGGTTTGGACATGTGCTGAGGAGGGATGCAGAGTATATTGGGAAAAAGATGCTAAGGATGAAGCTGCCAGGTAACAGGAAAAGAGGAAGGCCTATGATAAGGTTTATGGATGTGGTGAGAGAGGACATGCAGGTGGTTGGTGACAGAGCAAGATGCAGAAGACAGGAAGAAATGGAAACAGATGATCCGCTGTGGTGACCCCTAATTGGAGCAGCCGAAAGAAGAAGATAGAGTATAATGCCTCCTTTAGCATGCATTTGGACAGAGTCATGCAACAATTGGAACACCCGCAGAGTTGCTTTACTAAAAGGATATAAGGCCTAAACAGTATGTCCAGCACAGACCAAAGCCTTATCAATATACTCTGTATCCTACAGACTGTTAAGAGTTGACCTGTGTCTGGGATACAAGGCATCCTCCATCTCAATACTGATGGTCCTACTGCACATTAGCAAGGAAAATGGCATCAGAAATACTCTGTGTAAAGATCTAAACCACTTCTGCAACATCAACAGAATGGTTTGCATGGAGAGGTATATCTCATGGAGGATACCTCTGGTCTGGAACAGACTCCCTAGCTACGTAAACCACAGATCATCTCTGTCCATATTCAACTGCAACTTGGTAATCGAAAATTTACTGCAGAACTGTCCCCCTTGCTACTAATGGATGGAGGTAATCTCTAAATGCATTATCCCATGCATGGGTCCCCTCAAATTATCAATGGTATGATCCCAGTTATTTTCACTAGGGGAAATGTACAATTATCAACCATGGGATGGGGTCGTGGACAAGGACGGTCAGAGATCCATTCTATCCTACAGTAATAACACACCAGATATTAGACTTTTGCATAGAGGTGTCCAGACTGACTAACACAAGGCTTTTAGCTCAGGAGGACATGCTAAGTTCTGAAGGCACAGTTATGAGTAAGTATACTGAAACTAAATATTTACAGAATTATATTTCATAAACACGAAGGTCAACCTATGTACATACGCGTGTGTGTATGTATGTATGTATATGTACATTTACATCAGAAAACCTGCATACATTATCCCTGTACTCTTGCTGCCAAAGCCAGAACTTTTAAGATTCCAGTACAATAATTCTGCATGCTTTTGTTTCCTTAATAAAAACACAAACATATAAATCATCCCTTTCTGATGCAGCACGTTCAGTATTTCTGTACATCATGGAACAGCTATATTCCTAAAACATTCTTCTGTCAAAATCCTTGCTACTTTGCCCCAATTTGATAATTTCTTACATCTTAAATACGCGTACTGCAGTTTCTGCTACCATGCAGCCATACATTGTACAAAACCTTAACTATTTTTGCTTGTTTTTGTTTCTGCTTTAATTTGAAGTGTATTTAAAGAAATTCTCCCAACAAAATCAAACTATTTATATATAAATCTGCTTCCCACCTAGGTCATATATGTGTGTATATATATATATATATATATATATATATATATATATATATATATATATATATATATATATATATACACACACACACACACACACACACACACACACACACACACACACACACACACACACACACACACACCTCCCTCTTTCTTCTAAGCCTTACCAAACATCACAGTCTTTTTCCATTACTGAATACTACCTTTGGTCCAGTTTTGATTTTAAAGATTCTGTTATCAATGTTCCATGATTAAATGTTTCTTGTATCCATATCATATCCAGTTCTTCCATTCTCTTCATCTCTCCTGTAATACTTTCCTATAAGCCACAAAATTCAAAGGTAATAAACTGGTGTATGGCTGTACACCAGTTCTTATTACCCTTGCATTTTGTTATTTTTAGGTTTGTGGTCATTCTTTGTACCATCTGTTGGGCAGTTTTATCCGTTTTAAGTTACTTTCTTCTAAACCTGATTATGTCTTCATTATCTCCTGTAAAAATCTCTTCTTATTCTCAACAGTATTATGCAAAATGTAATATATACATAATGAAGCCACATGCACTGACACATTTAATAAGCCCAAGGCCCCATTATTTGTAGTATTATAAATATCCTTTTTAAGCAGTTCAGACTAGAACCCCCCCTCCCAAAAAAAAAAAAAAAAAATTTTGATAATTTTTTGTCCATCCTTACTGGCAATATACATCTGCCTGCCATTTAACTTAAAATACCTACAATTATTCCATTAGTTACTAAATTTTCTTTTCAAAAGAAACGTTCAACACGTACCCCTTATTTTCTCTAATCCCTCTCTTCCCAGAGCTGTATTACCTTTCCCTTCCTTCCTTGTACTTTATAATACTTTTATTTCTACCTCATTAAAATAAATCCCCCATTCTAAATTTTACTTCCATACCATTATTACGTTTTCCCCTTATTCAACACTAATACTATATGCTCAGAATTTTCTTTAACTTGTTTCAGTATGCTACTTGATACAAGATCAAAGCATATGACATTGTTATCAACAACTTCATCTATTCCATGGTCTGCTATATTGCAACCGCAACCATTTTTTGTTCATCTAACATGGCATTCATTATCATTCCAAAATTATACTAGTTAGTGGGCATAAATTCTACAGTCCTTTACATTTTTCTATGTCCATCTCCCATTACCCATTCACATTTTACTTTTATTCTGAACATATTAAATGTGGATTCCAACAAATGCATTATTTTTCCAAACCATTATATTCCTTATCACCCATAACAGTTTATAACTTATATTATCAAAAGCTTTTATATCAAACTATAAGTGCCCTTTTTTCTCCAGCAAATACATTTTCTACTTTCTATTATAAACAGCACCATCCTCCCCCCCCCTCAATCCATATATGCTCTAGTTCCTATAATGCCATTGAAAATTGTTTTTGAAGAACCTCCATTAAAATCTTATAATCAACACTGCATAAAGAAAATGGTCTGATTACCTGGAGTTTCTTTTCACCTTTTTCATACGGATCTTAACACCCATTTATGTACCATCTTCTCATTCATTAAAATTTTCTTAACCATTCATTAATTCTTTCAGAACTGTTAAAATATTTTCCAGTTTTCAGTAGTTCCATAAAACTTTCAACTTATTCCATCTAAATCTGGATGGATCTTTTGTTGACCTAGCTTAATATCATGATTTAGTTCCAGTATTATTTTTATTCATAACATCAATTTTTGTTGTTCCAAAAAACTATTTACATTCCAAATAAAATCAGTGTCTTCATTTTTTTCGTACATAAACTTTACATACTCCATTATAGTTAACCACTTCCTGTCTCAGCCTAGCTCAGTTGTGCAGACAAATGGAGTTTTTACTGTGACTCATTTGCCTAGGGTTCAATTAACTGCCCCCTGCACTGGAGAAAACCAGGCAGGGAGGGAAGTGCCCACTTACCTCTCCCTGATTTGGGGAGGGTAGAATGCCCTTGAATGTATACTAGGCAGGTGTGATTCCCTAGTGAAGACAAGGGAAACCACCTTCAATGCTTCAGGGACAGAAGCAGAGTTGCATGAGGGGAAACACCCCCATGCACAAGTCATATCATTTTTTTGAGTAGCCCATTAAACATCTCCTTAACTGTGCTTACTCCAAATGCAAATGGTGAGGTTACGCCAAAAAAAAAAAATTTGTGAACCGCCCCATATGGCTATCTGAATGACAACCCCTCTCAAATGGATCTCACACTAGTGATGTGGAACGAATGGACTAATTGGCTGGAAGGGAGACTTATGATCCACAGGTAGTGGGGTCAAAGTGAGCACAAAAATGTGTATCCTGTCTGCTTTCTATATTGTCAGATATGTCTTACTCTATCAGTATTGCTTCAGATTTTTTCTTTTTGGCTAAAAAAAGAATAATTTCATCCTCTCTGCTCCTTAGACAATAAGACTTTTGTGTATTTCTTTTAGTTTCTCCTTATTTATTCTGTTATAAAAGGACATCAGTTCCTGCATTTCTACAGCTTTTATTGACTTCCTTTATTACAGCATATTCTCTTTTCTTTTTCTAGATAGTCCACTCTAATAATTCCATATAATTGTTTGTATTTTATCTTGCGGTGAAAACACTCCTCCCACATCACATAAAACTTCCTCAAACCTAAATGATCTCCCCATAATTGATGTACTGTTTTTTTCTATTTATTTCATATCACTCTCTGATCCACTAATCTTTTAATAAATGTTCCCATCTTAATTATTCCTCATTCAGACCATCATAGGCCCAGACTTCCATGTCATTTGAGAAGCAAAAGCTTCATCACCCCCAATTTAACTTCTTTCAATACATTCAAAAATAAAATGTAAATTCAGTTTTAGAGTCATCTTTCTGGATGTGTATTTTACATGTCTTTCCTAACTGCACTTTTCCTCACTGCATTATTTCTCCAAACATCTTCACATCTTAATCAATCTTACATTTTAATTTTCTTAATTTAGAGTCGATAGCATACTATTGTACTTGACATTCCCGTAACAACACATTTCTTTAATTCATAATTTATTCTTTCATTTGTTCCCATTTGTGGTTTTACGAACAGCTATTAGCCTTGTTGGTACACCCTCATGCCTCAGATCAATCACAGTGGCCCTATCTGGCTTTACAACAGTAACAACTTTTAAAACCATGATATGTACCTATCATCTCAGCGAGTTTTCTTTATCTGCTGATCAAGGTTTAGGTCCTTCAACCAGGCATATGAGGGACCATTGGTTCTGTGAAAGAACTGGAGGGTCAAGGAAAGAAAAGTCTTAATAGCTTCAAAAGCTACAGACCGATCACCATCATAAAGAAGTCTACAAAGCAATAGATACAAAAAGAGGGCTGGCCTGGCCGTTTAGAGGACTGCAGGTCTTTCTTAAGACTATGGATCATTTTAGTTAGAAATATTTTATGTTTTCTGAAGCTAAATGATATGTTTCAATAACAGATATGCCAAAGGAGACATAATCAAAAATTATTCTAGTAAAAGATCAGTAAATAGGAATGAATACTTCTTTATGATGCCTTTGGAAATTACATGAGCCAGATAGAAGGATTTCTGAACTACTATGAAGACAATGCCTGACTGGAGAGGTGCATTACCTATATGGTCTTCTTCTTTCGGCTTTTTCCCGGTTAGGGGTTGCCACAGCGGATCACCTGTCTGCTCATGATTGGTAGTAGAGTTTTACGGTGTCGAGTTGCCAGCCCAGCACCCAACCTTCTATGGAAGGCACACACATACATACACACACACACACACACACACACACACACACACACACACACACACACACACACACTTATGCCTATGGCCAATTTAGAGTGTCCAATTCACCTACAGCATGTCTTTGGGATGTGGTTGGAAACTGGAGCACCCGTAGGAAACCCATGTGACCACAGTGAGGACATGCAGACTCTGCACAGAAGGTATTCCAGCCGAGGATCGAACTGGAGAACCTTTTGCTGTGAGGTGACAACGCTAACCGCTGCACCACCGTGGCTGCCCTGCATCACCTATATGGTAAGATGTGGAAATGTTTTATCAAAATAAATTATATAAATCTTTTACCCTACATCAAATCACATTTCAAATTCAATCTTTTGTATACCAGCAAATGTTTGATTTTATTTTAATACTGTTAATATTTAAGCTGATTATATATAATGTATGCCTTTCTTTGAACAAACTGCTTCTTATACAAACCTCTCCATTTTCTTTCCCTTGTCCTATCAACTTTGTTTACTGTAACTTCCTTCCTCTTACTCTGCAGTGCTTCCTTTAACACTTCAAACATTATTAATGTTCATACTTTCAGATTCAAATAATCACAATGTTTCACTCATTTGAAGCTACTGCATGTGGTTAACTATTTTACTCACTCTAAGACTTTCTACTATACTATACTTTCCTTACTACTCTGCCCCTCCACAAATAATTGCTCATTTTCGTTTTGTGCATCCATACAAAATTTCTCAGCCTTCTGGCACTACATCCAGAAATGCCCATCTTATCTACAACTTCTCAGCCAAATAATCCCTGTTGTTATGACTCTTTTCCTACACTATACACACATTCTCAGATATACAGTGTCCTTTTATCCAGTAAAATAATGTAGCTATGCTGCCATCAAATACAATGGTATTTTATAAATAACATATTTTGTATTCTTTTATACATATGATAGGTCAGGCCTCCCATCCTTCTGAACATATATTTTGTTCGCTTGTAGTCTTTTGCAGTTCATACACAACCTTCACATTTCTTTTAAAAATTAAAGTTACTATTAAAGTAACTATGCCTCTGTGTTGTCCATTTTCATTTATCTTGAAAATACAGGTACCAGATCGGATCTCAGATCCAGCTCAGCCACATGCACTAGACTTGAGATTCAACCCTTGAGCTCCTCCATCTACCCATAATGCCTCAGTCAGTCAACAAGACCTCAGATCAAGTTTGCTGTCTTACAAGTCCTAAGATAAAGCAGGAAGGAGGAAAGAACATGAAAAGCTGGAGCTCAAACCTGGAACAAAATAGGGAGTGGAAGAAGAATGAAAATGGACAACCCCGATGAATAGTTATGGTGAGTATATAACTTTTAATATCTGATACTGTCCTTTTCATTCTTCCTCAACGTATGGGACAGAATCCTCAGCTATGTGAATCTTGGGTACCATCATGGAAGAATATTCTGGAGAACTGCTAAACCAAAATCAGCTCTGCTTCTAGAGGTCAAATCTGGTTTGTAATGAGCAATAAGGTTATGAGCATTAAACCAAGTAGGTACTGCACAAATGTCATCAATGGAAGCTCTAGACCAGGTGGAGAAAAGCTGTCATGGACCTAGCAGAATGTGCTATAGGAGGGCTTTGATAGGGAGAGGCCTTAAGTATGTACAGAAGAAATGCAGTCCATAATCCATTTGGCCAGGGTAGCTTTGAAAATAGTGATCCCAGTCTGTTCAGTGAGAAAGAAAAACAGCTGTTCTAATTTCCTAGTCTTTTGTCCTGTTCAGATAAAAATGTAGTTGCCTTTGTACATCTAAAAGATGCAGCACATACTTTCCCTTATTTGAAAAATTAAGGAAGAAGACAGGCAAATTAATTATTTGATTGATATTCAATTCAGATGTTACTTTTGGCAAGAAGGATGGATTGGTTCGTAAAGTAACAGTCTTTGTGAAAAACAATGTAAGGCGATTTGGAAGATGGAGCCTGGAGTTCAGATATTTGCCTCACAGATGTACCAGCTACTAGGAATGCTGTTTTCCAATGCAAAAATTTTAAATTGGATTTGGCTGATGGTTCAAAAGGGTGTTGGGTTAACCCCTGAAGTACAACTGTTAAATCCCAAGGATGACAGATCTTTCCCTGGAAGTCTAAGTAAGAGTGTACCTTTTAGAAAGGCCTTGCATAATTTGGAAGAAGCTAAAAAGGAACCTTTTGGAAGTTAGCTATGGCGATTAATTGTACTCTGACTGTAGAAAAACTAGCACCTTCCTGAAAAATAGATGCCAATAATTCCAAAACTGAAGGTATAGGAGAAGTGTAAGGGTTAATTTCCTTCTTAACAGCCCAAATTGAAAAAAATCTTTTCCATTTACTCCTGTAAATCTTCCTTGTAGAAGCTTTCTGGGAAGACAGAAGTATTTGTCAGACTGGTGAGGAAAGCCTGGGCTGACTAGCTATCAATGGAATTGGAGAAAGAATGTAGTTTGACACCCGGAATGTTGGTATGCTTCATCCTGGAGGAATGTCTGTCCCATAGAGGATATCGAAGAAGAAACCAAATGAAGGCGAAACACACTTGGCAAGTCCAAAAGAAGGAAATGAGGAAAAATGAGCTCTTAAACAGAAGAGCTTTCTGTAAGAATTTTGAAATCCGAGGTAATGGGGGATAAGCGTAAAGAAGACTGGAGGGTCAGACATGGACTAGAACATCTCCGGGGGACTCCCCTGAGGGGGGATTAGAGCAAAGAACATGCTGCACTTGTGGGGAGATGCAAACAGATCACAGCAAGGTTGGCCCCAATCACAGAAAATCTTCTCTGCCACTGACCGCTTGAGACCACTTGTGAAGCATCAAAATGGACCAGCTGACTGAGTTTGTCTGCTAGTTAGTTGGACTTGCGAGGTATGCGAATTGCCCCAAGAAAGCAATTGGAGATCATCGCCCACTGCCACACACTCAGTATCGCTCGACAAAAGGAGTATGATCGGATTCCCCCAGTTTGTTGATGTACCAGAACAGAGACAATTTGTCAGTTTGTATCGCAGTAGTCCTAAGAGGGAGAGCATCTTGAAAGGCCTGCAACACTAGTGAGACCACACTCATCTCTAGAGCATTGATGCTTAGAAATCTTTGGGATCATCTGATCATCTTGATGTGACAGCATGTTTCCTGAAGATCAACTGAGCACATTCAATCGTAACGGAGTAAAAAGTGGAGAATGGACTGAACTGTGACCATTCAAAAATTTGACTTCTTCACAAATTCAAAGAGAGAAATCCGTGATATCCCTCGAAGTCTCAAAAAAAAAAAAAAAAAAACAGTATGCAACCTATACTGGATCCAAAACAAACCAGGAAGAAACTCTGCAGTGTGGAGGGTGTGATGTTCACTTACTAAATTATGTTATGCACTTAGTTCACTTAATAAAAATTGAACTGTAAAGTATAACTATAAAATACGTGCAACAAAATAATCAAATAGAAAATAGTAGGTAATCCACAGTTAAGTTAAAATGAAATATCCTTTATTGAGGCAATAAAGCTAAATTAAAATCCTTTCAATAAAGAATATTCCATTTTTAACTCAACTGTGGACTACATATTTTCTATATGATTATTTTGTAGCACGTATTTTATAGTTATTTTACAGTTCGATTTTTATTAAGTGAACTAAGTGCATAACATAATTTAGGAAGGAAACATCACACTCTCCATGATACGTGGTTACTTCTTCACAAACTGGTTCAGGTTACTTAGATCCAAAATTGGTCTTGGGTGTCTTTTCTGGCGCTAAAAAGAACCTTGAATAAGTTCTGAATTCTCTTTGGTCTGGTGGACCTCCTGGATGACTATTGTCTAGCATCTTTTGAATCACCTGAGCTGCATCTTCTCTCTGACTGGGTGGGACATCTGGAAGCTTTCGTCTTATGTTTGGCGGAATCTAGAAAAATTGTATGAAATAACTTCTGAATATTATTTTTAGCACCCAAAAATATTTTGTTGTAGAAGCCCAGGCATCTGGGTGCAAAGACAAGTGCCTTCCAACTGCCTCCAGAGGTGGGCAGTTGGGCAACCTTTCAGAAGCACTGAAAGGGACTATCTGAAAAAAGAATCTCAGAAACCCTGGTTTTGTGGACCTCCCCTGATGTGAGGTTGGCATCTTCCATTTGAACTCCACTGTCTGCCATTGGAGGAGTTGTCCCAGTGTCCCTGGGACTTACAGAACCACAGTTTCTTACCTCCTGTTTGATTCTGAGAAAAGGCTCACTGTGGGGTAGAAAAGTGCATCCCTATAGCAGACAAGGTCTTTCAATCCTGTTCAACCCGGGAAAGCATTTCTTTTACAGAAGGGCCAAAGATGTTCCATCAAAGGGAGCATTGATGAAAGAAGTCTTGAAAAGCTCCACAAAGTCACATAACCTCATCCAGGCATGTCTCCTAACAGCTATGCCTGAACCAGCTGCCCATGAGGTACCCTCTTTTGCAGCATGGAATATTAACCTCATGGATGCAGTGGAAATGGACAAACCAGTGGCCAGCTGTGAAAAGGACCTCTTGTAGTCATCTACAGACATGGACTCAGAGGGATTTCGACAGCACCTTGGTCAAATCCCTTTGTAATCTTGTGAAGTACACTAAATAATTCAGGGACCTCAAGGCAAAGGTAGCTGAAGTAAATATGCATTTTCCAAATCTGTGCAGTGCTCTGGTCTCTCCATTAAGGGGATGGGAAGAAGAACTCTGCTCTATTTCCTTCTTCGTGGCAGCCGCCACAGCAAAAGCATTAACAGGGACTCTCTGCTCCAATGTGGTCTGAATTTCTGGGATGTTTCAAAATGAGATGACATCCGGTGGTGATCTGTGGGATCCGTCCCCTTTGTTGAAGTCAGTACCCTCAGTGAGAGATTCCACATGGGAATCTATGTTTCGCCTTTTGCACAGTCTCTTTCGGGGAACCTCTCAGCAGGATGATCTGGAGAGATATCAGAAGAGAGGGGGGAGTTCCTCAAGGGGAACTGCCTGGATGCTAGATTGTACCAGTTGTCCCTGTGGAGTAGGCCTGATAGGCTAAGTGCTCGGAACCGAAGGGGGAATAGATGTAGGACCCAAGGATGAAAGAGTAGTTGAATCGCTCAGTGGAGAGAAAGCCTT
Source organism: Protopterus annectens (assembly GCF_019279795.1). NCBI lineage: Eukaryota > Metazoa > Chordata > Ceratodontiformes > Protopteridae > Protopterus > Protopterus annectens. The sequence goes on from NC_056746.1 coordinate 1,128,524,950, forward strand.
CTCCACTACCTCAAAGGCAGACGGACCAGGACAAGCCATGGCTAGCTGCACCAGCCCCCAAAACACTGCAATTACCAGGCCCCAACCCTGCCCGGATACGTGCTTCAAGAAAGGAGTCAGACCTGAGCTGTCCAATGATGAGGTTTGAGTCTCTGATGGTTAAAGATGTTCTGTTAACATCGGAACTCCCCAGATCTGGCACAGACGCTTCAGCTCCAAGATTCATCCTGATCCAAGGGAACCAGAATGGAACTAGTCAGGGAGGATGTTGGAGTCGAAGACCTAGTCATCTTTGAATCAGATACTTTCGGGATCTCCCAGATCCAAGGTCTCCATAACTGAAGGATGGATCACAGAAGGTGATATCACAATGAGAGAAGTGGGTGGGAGGCTTGCAGACCCAATGGGAGTTGGAGCTGGAATAACCCCCATCTGAATCAGAGCTCTAAGGAATTTCCCCATCATCCTATCCACTTCAGTTTCTGACAGACTTCTGGAGGACCCAATGGACATGGTGGTCAACTGTGGTCTAGCCTCTCTCCTCGGCATCCCCTAAAGAAAAGTAGAATGCATCTGAGGAGACACTGGTTCGATTGTGAACTTAGGTGAGCAGGTTCAAGGAGATTTTAATGGAATGACAATTGGACATCTAAAGAAATCCCAATCCCTCCACACCACACTCTCCAGAGATCTCAACGTCATTACCACAATCAATACAACATACTGGAGGGACAGGTTCATAACCCAGAGACTGCCCATGCTATGGAATAGACTTCCCATACTTGTTAAGCAGAGCACCTCGCTGACCCTATTCAAGAAAAATCTTGATGAGTGGATGGGAAATAGAAAATTCACCCCAGGGACAATTCCAGTGGCTCTACTCGACAGAGGGACTGAGAACTAAGGTTGGGTGGCATGATGCCAGGTTAATCCTATGGCTAGGCTTGTAAAGGCCCCAGGACCATTAACCTAGTACACACCTATGAACCTATGAATTTGATCCAAGTGTTTTTTTTCTTAGGATCTAATGAAGTGGGATCTGAAGTTTTCAGGATTTTTTGTGGTGGCTCCGATGATGATGGAAGTGTGGTAACCTTTGGAAAACAGTTGGTGGATCTCTTGCAAGATTCCTTGGGCTCCAAAAGAGGATTTCACAGATTTGCCACAGGTTTGAGCCTCTGAAGAAGAAGGAAGCAAACCTTTAAGTACCTATTTATTGCACCTGTCATTTACAGCTCTTGAATTAAATGTAGCACAAATGGAACAGTTAGTGTTTAGGTGTGCCACTCCAAGGCAATAAACACACTCCCTGTAGACATCAGAACTAGGAATCTTTTGCCCACAGGAAGTGCACTTTTTAAATCCTGTTGGTTTTTCTGCCATATTGAAAAGAGCAGGATTTAGAGAAAAAGGGGTACAATATAAAAAAAAAAAAAAAAGTTTGTTTTAGGAAAGCAGGCTACCAACAATGGTAAAGGAATACCCTCTAAAGGGTGGAAAAGTTTAAAAGTACAAAGGTATAAGTACCGGCTATGGTACAATAGAAGCTACCAACCGGTATGAAAAAGTTATAAAGTTTGAGATCAGAATAGAACTCACATATTACAGAAAAAAACTGGAGAGGGAGGAGATACAAGTATAGAAAAACAGTGAAGAGACAATCACTTACAAAAAAGGCTGGAATAATTATCCAGTATAAAGCTCAGAGAGGTATCCGCGTCTGTGCGAGATGGCGGATAAAGAATGAATAGGACAACATCATATCAACTATTTGTATACTTTTTTGGAACTGTATCTGTCTGGAACTAACTGTTTAACTTTGTGCCTCTGTAAATTGAAGTCGCTCACTGAAAAATCATTCCCATGGTATAATTTTGGCTTGAAAATAGTAGCAAAATCAGTAGCTATCTCCAATATTTCAAATAATAAATCAAAAAATATTTCTGTCCCACTGTGAATGGAACAAATATCCTGCACCACGATCCCAGACTGCTTAGCTATATAGTTTGAAGCAAAATCTCTCTCCACATTTTTTTTCTTTTGTTTATCAGCCAAACAAAACATGTCCATTTTTGTTTAATAAGACTTTCTCTTTCCATGTATAACAGGTCTTTTGGACAAAAACCCTGGTTTCTTTACTCCTGCATTTCTTTGTTTCATTGCCACTGAATAGCTGCAAGCTCTTTGTGGCACTATAGTTTTCCACTGTACTCTCTCACATACGCAGTACTCTCCTGTGGTTTTCATGAGATAGCATCCTTTCTTGCTACAAGCCTCAAGCTTTTGGAAATGAAAGTACTGGCACATCGCTCCATGATTGCAATTCATCAGCTTCTAACTGTCTTCCATCACATCTGCCTAAAATAAGACATCTTCTGCTGGGTCTGGTTCATTCATTACCCTTAACTGCTGGCCCTCTAGATCTCCACTCTGCAATTCAGTCTCTTCAAAACGCTGCTGCCATGTGTCAGTAATCCCACTATCTTCCACTCCACACTACTCAGTCATACTCTATTCTGCACCATTTTGTACCCTTACCCTCTATTCCTTGACCGGAAAGCACCAAGTATCTCCACAGAAAGAGTTGAATTTCCTTGATGTCCTAGGCAAACTTCCCCTAGTGAACAAGAGTACCACCTTGGGTATTCCCTAAAATTAGGTCACAGTACTAGCAAGACTTAACAAAACATTCAAAAAATCAGAGCACTCACCTTGTCATTGGTGGGGAAGGAGGAAGGGATGGACAGAACTGGGCAGCAAACTCTTGACTAGCCAGAGGACAGCAGCACTTGCTGGACTGCCTACCTTGACCCCTACTTCCTCTACACTGGTCCTTACTAAATGCTCTCTTATTTTATACAGAGGAAAGAACTGCTTGATATTTTGTACCATGTTTGTACTTGTCTTTTAATCTTTTAAGTATTTCTAAGGAAGGAGGGATGAAAATTTAAATTTTGTCTTGTGCTGCATTCAGTAGCTACTTTTGAACATCCTCAGATAACGGTTGTATCCTTAGCCATGCATATCTGATGACGATGCATGAAACTACAACCTTATCACAGGTGCCAAAGAGTATCACAGCTGTACTTCAACTGTACGTTACTTACTCTAAGGGCCTTTGCAACAGTTTCAAAAAATGCTGAAAGGTAACATCTGGTACTTCTTTGCACATCCTCAACCCAAACTGTCTCCTTGGTACTGCAACATACGTATCTGTCAGTTTGTCAAGTTAACTGTCCTATGCCTGCCTGCACCATCAGAGTTCTTTTTTGCCACTGAAGACATGGGGATATGCCTGGTGAAGAGTATTCCCATTTTTGCTTTTTTTAAACACAGAATAAGGATACAACAGATAAGAGTAATAATAGCATCTCCTGGACAGCCCCCAACTGCAGCTGCTGCACAGCTCATGACAGGCAATACTGGAAAATGACTCCATCTTTAAATGATGTCTTGATGTAGAAAAAAGAGGGGTTTGGATATCTGGATTCCAAAAAATATAAGCATGATAGGTGGTAACACCCCCACACCCCCTTTTCCACCCTCACCTCAACAACCAGATTAATAGCAAGAAAATACGTAAACATACAGGGAAAGCTGGAGGCAGCTAATACTCCAACAGTGATCCTACTTCAAACTTAGTGTCACAGCAAGTGAGCTCACACAAATGTACTACCAGTAAAAAAGCAGTCTTCTACATCAAGTATTTGCGGGTAAGGGACACTGGCTCAAAGGAGGACTGGAGTAACTTTTCAGGCATAAAGGTCAAATTTCATGGTGCAACTATCACCCTCTTAAGGCCTTTGAGAAAATATTTAACTAGTAACAAAGACATTCTGGTGTCCAGTGGTAGTCAGACCGAGACACGAAATAACACCTTTACTGAGGAAGGAGCTAAACCTACTACAAACTCAAGGAGCATGGATAGTCTCGCCAAGCTGGAGGCTAGATTTCTCCCTTGGCATGGGAAAACATTTTCCATTTAGCTAAACAGGGCTCCTTAGTTCTAAGTGTCTTTCTTTCCATACGACTTCTAACACTTTCTGTGTAAAATGGTGCCAAAAGACCTAAAAAGTCAAATTAGGGGAGCCATTTGATGGAAAGTTTGCTGGTCTGGATGTACAAAGTCAAAGGCCCACCCCCTTAAGTTGGGGGTCATGAGGTGCAAATGCAGAGGCAGTATTAATGGATTCTCCAAATGCCATCTGCATCAGTAGAGAGAACCAATCCTGCCATGGTCAAAAAGGGGTTATTAGAAACATTCTGGCCTCTCCCCCCTTACATTCTGAATTACCCTGGGGAGAAGGAAGATTGGATGATAAGCATACAGAATCACAACCTGCCCAACTGAAGGAAAAGGCATACAATACTGTTGCACACAGAAGCAAAATGTACCACTCCTGGTACACCCCACCTGAGGACAAAGTTCAGAAAGATGTCCCTGTCTAACTTCATTCGTGTGGGTCTGTAACTGTCCTCCTTATCTCCCCTACTACAGCATTCTGTTATATGAAATACATGAAGCCCTTGGGTTCAGGTCTGTTCTTGCATGCCCACCATGAAAAGTACGTAAGGCTGTGTTTCTCCTGGTTATTTATATACTACATTACCCTGGTGCTGTCTAAGGTGCAACTTGGCATGAAACCCTTCACAGCCAGGACTACTGCCATCATCGCTGATGTCAATGTGCCTCTTAATATGGTTGTTGTTCCAAATGCATTGAACTCTTGCATGGGTTGAGTGCTCCCCAGGTCATGTCCAATGAATTTGTGGTTAAGGTCCAAATACTACATTGTCCTTTTAAAGAGAACACCCATATCAATTAATGGCTCCACCATTAGATTTCTCAACTTATGCCAAGGATCAAGAGAATAAACGCTCCCAGGACAGAATGTGCTGTTGCCAAACAGATCTCAGATAGCAAGGAAGTTTTCTCAAGAGTATCCTTGCCAGAGGAATCCTGATGACAACTGAAGCTAAGTACTCATACTCTCTTCTAGGACTCCTTTTCAGAAACAAGTCCATTTGCATCACGCCTGAAAGAACTGAGCCACAAAATCTGCCTTCGCCTTGAGAAGGAGGGTCTTCTGCCTGCGGGAGTCCAGCAAAGGCCCAAGGAAGACTACTGTTCTTGAGGACTCTAGATTGGAAAGACTGAAATAATTAGTTTCTGAATACAGTTCAGACTAAGTTAATGCCCTCTGTAACTCCTTACTGTGACTAGGCTTGAATTAGGCAATCATCCTCCAGATAATGGTTCTGCAGTGTGCTATTAGAGTTGGGTATTTTGTGCAAATCCTGGGCAAAGTAGCTAACAAACGCAAGCAGTTAAACTGGCAGCAGGATTATACTGCTTTGAATATTAGGAAGCATATGTTGGCCATGCATATGGAGATATGTAGACAAATATCATTCAGATCCAGCATTATCATCACAACTTGAGGAAACAAGAATCTTGAACTTTGGAACCTTTACAAATCTGTTTTTACATCTGATGGATAGAAACCTGGTCTCAAAAAGTACATATTTTCTTGCCACTAGGAGCAGTCTAGAGTAAAACCATGTGATGTCTTCTCCTCTTTGGACTCCATCTTGGGACTATCACAACATGCTACAATATTATCTAGAGAAGAGTCTAGTTCTAGATGAGGGTCTACCCAAGGTATTCTTGAAATTCTGGGACATACAGGAACTGCGGTCTGTACTTCTTGGATATAAGTTGCATCTCCAACTTGTCTCTGGTAATTCCCCTCCAATTTCTGCAAACAGACACATATATCCCACCAATCCTGAGGCAGGTCTGTTGAAAAATAGGGAGATTTAAAGTTGATGTGGGATTTGATGTAGGAGAGAAAGTGTGACAGTCACTGATGTTCCCTCTCTGCATCCCAAAGCCAGACTTTCCCTTTCTGATTAAGTCACCATCTGTTTCTGAACAGTCTGCCTCCACTTTACTTGATTTTCTTTGGTCTGGATTTGGTACACCTGCCAGTGTGTGTAAGAATAGCTAGTAATTTACCTCATTTAGGGCAGGTAGAATAGCAGATGGCAACAGATTCCATCATTTTACCTTTTTTTCTTCAAATGTTTAAGATATATCTTCAGGAAGGAGTTGCAAACAGCAATTCCTTGTTCAGTGGTATAATGAGCTACACCCTTCACATCCTTTGCAGGGGTTGCATCTTTAGTTAGCCATTTTGTCTAATCACAAACGCCACATCAGCAGCACTGGATGGTTTCCACTGCATTACATCCACATCTAATTAAATATCAGCATACATAACTGTTTGGACAAGTCTAGCTAATTTTAAAAACGAACAGAAAACACCAGCCGTACCATAGCAGCAAGATTTATTAATGCAGTAAGCACTTTCAAGGATTCAACCTCTTCATCAGACTAAGATAAAAGGTAAACAGCATTCAAGGGCTTAAATAGTAACATTAATTAAAAACAATCAGCATTTAAAGACATAGTGACATCAATACATTTAAAAACGAAACTTAATCCATACATCTCACTTGCAATACTAATCAAAAATAATGACAAACAGAATGCAATATAAATACATGTTATATGCCAGTAATAATCATAAATCACAAAATACTAAAAATGCAACTTAATGTTTAAGAGGCCTAGTCTTTAAAAAAGGTTTGAGAGACACCTTATTGTTTAAAACAGGGAGTCTGTCAGCACTAAATAACATAATCCATCTCTGTTCAGCAGCTTCAGTATAATTTTTTAAATCACCTCCTCTTTTATTATTAGCTAAAATCTCCAAAACTAAAAATTTAAATATATGATGGGATCCTTCCTTTTTATAGCCAGAGCACTACTCTCTTTACCATTTCTAATATCTCGACAGTGCTCCATTATTCTAATATCTCGATAGTGCTCCAATATTCTAATATCTCGATAGTGCTCCAATATTCTAATATCTCGATAGTGCTCCAATATTCTAATATCTCGATAGTGCTCCAATATTCCATCTTTAAGGCGTCTGTTGGTTTTACCAATATAAAATGAATAACATACCACACAGTATGCTAAATAAACAATGTTAGACGTCTTACAGTCTAATTTTGCCTTCTGCTCCCGCTAGTGATCTATCCATTCCTGACTGACCATCTGCTGAAGGATTTTCTTCCAGAACTTGACCATACAGGTCTGAGTTTACAGCACTAAAGACCAGAATTGCTGAAGTACAGACTTCCTTCTCAAAACAGTCAAAGATTCTGCTTGTATGATCGCTAGGAAGGGCATTCTGACCTAGAACTAACAAACCCCGCAGCAGTAGCATTCAAGATACCATCACACGTCTCACTGAAATTATTGCTATCCTGGACAATGTAGAAACAATCAGGGTTCGTTGAAGAAAGGGGCAGAGAATCTGGTTCCAAGGATATCGCATTCAAAAGTGTCCACAAATGCCTCAAGCACTGGAGGAACAGCAAGTGGATTTGAAGTGTTCAAACTCAAAAGTTCTAAAAAATTTCTTGGATACTTTCCTATATGAAGTGTGCCCACATTAAAGACACAGTCTCCCCAAATGAGACGTTCTTTGGTGGGGAACTGGGAGACAGGAAGTACTCATTCATCCATGTCATACCCTAAAGGGGAAGACATCTGAGGGTTATAAGGCACCTCCTTTTTCCCTTCAGAATCCAAGGAGTCAAACAGTACCAGGTGAGAGTTCCTTCATCCCCTTCAGAAGGAGATTGAGTCCACAAATGGACAGCTGATCCAGCATGGCATGTAGGTTTAGAGAAAGAAAGAATACCTGGACCCATTTCAATCTCTGGAAGCAGACTTGGTCAGAGGACCTGTCAAGGCTTGCAACATGGTGGTTATCTGAGCAGTGGATATCTGTTCACAACCTGGTGAAAAGTACTGATTCTGAAGCCAGAATTTGTGACTGAGAATTTTTTTACCTCAGCCCTGCAAACCTGGACATTCTGTCACACCAAGAAAATGGGGGCTTCCTTATCCCCAGACTTAGCAATGAAACAGGCATCAGATGTGGATGCCTGGGAACAAGCATCTAGACTATTTGCAGGGTAAAGTAACTCTGGTGCAGGGGGATGTCCACACAGTTGATAGTACTACAGCCTCCTTAGGGGCATCATCAGAGACCTCAGAAATACCATGCATCAGACTACGGTGCTATATACCTGCCCTCAGATGTAGAAAAAAGAAGATAGATGCTTCACCTCTGGTCACTGGTTTCCCCTTCTCACAGTAGGCTCCATATGCTTTCTATATTTCTTCAGAGCAGCATCTGAAGAAATAGGCTGTTGGCAAAGCAGAGTATTGTGAAAGGGTCTCAAGCTTCTTTTTGGCGAGATGGGTTTAGGAAACTATTTGCTTTATCTAATGTGCTTGTAAATCTAGCACAAAAAAGATGTGAGAAGTCTGTGAGCAAAAAAAAAGCAAAAAAACACTGCGAGTGGAAGCCTCATCACTGATCTGATACCAACACACATATATTATCAGGTGTGAATAAACCACACTAAGTCATATCAATCTATGATAGTTAAAGGTCAGAATGTGGCAGAAAGGCATATAAAAGCCCCAGTGTCCTCTGAAAAATTAGAGCACCCCTTGGGGTTAGTCTATGTAGAGTGATAAGGCAAAGTTGCTGCATTTGGTGTTGGATGATGATGCAGATAGGTTGCAACAAAGCTTAGAAAATCATCTGCGTCACACACAAGTTGGGAAACCACTTGAGAGTCACTTGCTGAGTCTGTCTGCTAAACAGTTGATCCAACCAGGGATGTGTGTTGCCAAGAGAAACATCGTGAAGATATTGCCCCATCCCACTCTCATGGTCTCTCAAAAAAGGGATACGATCTGGTGTCACCTAGATTGTTAATATATACTACTTACAGGTTCATAGGCATTTACTAAATGGCCTTTTTAAGACTAGCTATGCATCCCAAATCTCTGACAAGTTTCTGGTACCCTAAGTGTAAGCAGGAGCCTGGGAGGTGAAACATTTACAAGCAGGAGCCTGGGAGATGAACCATTTACAGGCTTCCCTGTGTCCATTACAGACATAGGTGTCAAACCAGGGAGGAATTTCCCGTTTCCCATCCAACTGTCCATGTTCACTTGAATTGGGTTAGGGAGGAACTCTACTTCACGTGGCTGCAAGGATAGAAAGCCTGTTCCAGAGAAGGGGTAGTCTCTCGGACACACAACTGTCTCCAGCAGGTCCTATTTATATCCCAGGCAAGATTTAAAATCTTTAGAACAGGTAATTCTGGTGCTGTTCGTTTTGCAGATATGCCGGAGGCCCATCAGAGTGAGGTCTGGCAATGCCTTGAATCCCAGGCATAGATCTCCCCTCCCAGGCATAGATCTCCCCTCAACAGTCTGAAGGAGACAGAAAATAGGGATAGGCCCTTGAGGTGATCTGTATAGGATATGTTACTTACGCCCTGTATTCTTTTAATTAGGAATCTCAGTGGATGTTACAATCGATGGCCATGCCTGGGTAGGTACATACAAAAGGGGACACTGTACTCAATGACAGGTCTGATGAATGCTGAATACAGTGGAACAATGACTTCACTGGACCTAGACGGCATACGTTTGTTTATAAGTGCATAACATAGAATGATTTCCTCACAACTGTAGTCCATACCTCTCAACTGTACAGATTTTTTTCCTCATATTTTTGGTCCGTTTTTCATAAAATTGTGGTTTTCTGACAAATTAGTTGTAAATCATTAAAGACTGAAGTTAGAAAATAATGATAGACATTTGAGTTTCAGACTTCACACCCTTCAGAAAATTCATACTAATGTAAAACTTATTTTATCCACTTTCTAATTTTGTAAAAGCAATATTTAAAAATTGTCCCTATTTTTGGGTCTGTGTCCCACTTTTATTTATGACTTTGTCCAGATTTCTTGCTCCAAGAGGTTGAGAGTTATGCTGTAGACACATGATGGCCAAAGGATAGATTACTGCCTGTGTGTGTCCCCAAGTCTCTAACTACTGGGTCAACTCTTAAGGGTGTGTTATCAATATGACAGATCACCAGAAGTGGATGACTTCCTGAAGGATACTATTATGCATTTCTTGGCATTTAGTTTTAGTTCATGGCTCTGACAGCAGTTGTTTGCCAGTGTCAGCCCTTCCTAGAGAAAATTTATGTTGATGGGGAAATCAATGGCAAATCCTAATCTGCAAATTTAGTCAGCAATAGGCTATTAACATTGGCCTTGACTTCAGAGAAGTAAATGCCAAAAAGAAGAGGTCTCAGGACACTACTGACTGGCCTCTTTGCAGAGGTGGATTCTGCACTTCTAACTTCCCGAGTCATTTGAGCCAGATGGCTATTCACTGGGTGACGCAAGAGTTTATACCTAGCCTCTTAAGTTTGTCCACAATGCCTGAGTGGGGTACTGTGTCAATTGCCATGGCCAGGTCAAGGTAGGCAGTGTGAACCATTTTGACCTCATCCATTGTTTTTGTCACCAAGTTGAGTAGGCATGACCTCCCCCTTGATAAAACCAAACTAGGTTAGGTCCAGTGTATAGAGTATGCCTATCTCATTACTGATCATTTCCATGGCTTTGCATAGGAGACTAGTGAAACTAATGGGTCTGTAGTTTCCAGGGTCTGTGGATGGCGCACCTTTGTGCAGAGGGATGACTATTGTTGTTCTTCATTCATGCATGAAGCCTATTTGGAGGCAATAATTAAGTAATAATTCCAGACAGCCTGATAGATCATGTTTCATGTTATTTAGAAGGCATCCTGGGATATTGTCTGGGCCCTTTGATGCAGCGTTCTTGGACATAGAAGGAGCATTAAGGGCCTGTTCCCTAGTGATAGTAGGGAAAGTTATATCTGATGGTATTTCCTAAGGGAAGGTTGGGGGGGGGGGTTGGAGCTGAATTTGTCATCCAGTACGTTTGCTATATCTTCTGGCTCAGTATAGGTGATTCCATTTGCAATGAGCTCTGGACACAATTGTATATTGTCTTTGAGGTTACAAGCATAGCTAAAGAATGCCTTGTGGTTGGGCTTGGCCTGGGAGACCAAATACCTCAAATTTGGCTTTAGTAGACTTTGTTTGTCCTCTGAGTTGTTTATTTAGTTTGACAAGAGTGCTTTTATCCTGCAGAGTGCTGTATCTCCTAATTTTTGCCATGATTTTCTTCCTTCTGTTATACAGCCTACTAATGTTATGATTCCATCAGGGTGGCTTGTTTTTGAGTTAGTTCTGTACTTCTTCCTGGTGGGTACAGCTGCTTCTATTCAGCTATTAACCTGCTTGTATAGGATTCTTGTGAACAGTTCTGCATAAGCAGCAGTGCTCTCTGAGTTTATGGAGGCTTGAAATTTTGCCCGGTTGTCACTTAATAGTAGGGAGTTACGTTTAGAGTAGTTCTTGAATATTTCAGGGTTATCTGGACTTCCAGAGTTTTATTTTTTTACTTCAAAGGAGACCTCTGTAGTCTGACCTTACTAGAGAAGCCATTATACTGGGGGGGAGGGGTGTGCAACACTCTCCTATATTAGTGGTTGGTATATTGGCAATCTGGTCCAGGGAGTTTGTGCTTACAAAATCCAAGAAACTCTGTGCCTGTATGTTTGGTGTTGCATACGATTCCCAGTTAACAGCGGGGTAAATTAAAGTCACCCCTGAATATGATATTGGGTTGGATGGAGTGCGTTTACATTAAGTTTAAATACATGGTATGGGTTTTGTGGATCATATACAGGGTACCTACAGCTTGCAAGGCAGTGATATTGGATTTTGCCTATGGTGATTTGAACACAGAAAAGCTCAAGTGCATTCTCCTGGTCTACCAGCCTTGAGGTACATTTATTTTTGATGTAAATCAAAACCCCTCCACCTTTAGTCCCCATCTGTGTAGTAGCTGGTCTAAATGTGTATAAAGCATTATAACCTTGCACTGTCAAGTGTGCTCTCTGCGGCTGTAAACCATGTCTCAGTGACTGCACAGATGTCGGTATTCTCTAGGGTGAAGAGAGCTTCTAGGGAGTGGAGTTGTTTTTGTTTAGACTCCTAGCACTGAGCAGTAATACATTTAGATTTTCTTGGTTTGATTTGCTATGTCAGAAATATTTTAAGTTTGGCACTGCCTAAAAAAGGCACTATTGGGAAGGACAATGTTTTAGCTAATATTTGAAAGCCTAGATGGGAGAGTTACAGGCCATCCCTAGCAAAGCAGCGAGATCTGCTGACCATCTCCTTCCATGCTGACAAATACTGCACCCCTTAGAATGACACCAGAAATTGAGCCAGATATTAAAGTCAGTCATCTTTTGTTCGTATTGTGGCATTATCCTTGGAGTAGGCAAAATCCTGCTCAGTGCTAGGCTCATACCAGCCTGGGACACACACTCAGAGAGCTCCATGGTGTGTCTCTTCATATAGTCTAAGGAGATATGTCTCAGGTTATTTGCACCCACATAGACTATGGCAGAGTCATACTGGTACTCGTGGTCCAATGACCTGAGTGCATGCGCAATGTGGCTGATCCTGCCCCCCCCCCCCCAATAAGCAACTGACCATGACCTTCTTCTTACTTATCCTGATGAGAGGGACATCAGTGTCTCACATAATGGAGTCTCCAATGACCAGAATGTTGGATGGTGTGGTGGCTTGCTTTACACGCGTAGAAGTAGAGGATCCACGAGATGTGGCTGTTGTTTTGAAACAGAGCATTTGGAGCCAATGAGGGTGTTTGTTATGTATACTTCATCAAAGAGGACTTTGGGGTCTAGGAAGCTTACATTTATGTGCCTTAGCGTATGTGGTCTACATGTCTGCTTTGAATTGTGGGTGACAGGTGCAGTGTGTATAATACTGACAACCTTATGAATATTAGGAGTGCTTTTATGTGAGAGCTTTACCTCCAGTGACATTGTGAAAATGCATCTCTCACATATCATATCAGTTTGAGAACTAACTGGTTGTCAGTAAACATGAGGCAATTTCTACACTGCCTAAGGATGTCCATATCCACCAAGCTAGTATTGGAGATAGTGGAAAGTTCATATCTATGGCAACAGATTCTTTTTTTATTGATTAGACTGCTGGAGTGAGAATATAAAGTAACGTCAGGAGTATCCTGTTTACAACTCTGGGGGCAGTGCTTGTCAGTGTAAACTAGTCGTCCTGTGTGCAGAGAGGTACTGGTGAAATTTCAAAGGTGTTCTTACAGGAAAACTATCAACTCAAAGTGTCCTTGTCTATATAGGGCACTGCTAAACACTTGAGAGGAAACTAATAAGTAGACTGGGATAATTTACGGATGTAGTATTTAGGCTAATATTCTAAAGTTATAATCAAATCAAGCAGTACTTAAGGAAAAGAAAGAATTAGCTTGTCAACAACAATGAAAACAGGGGAGTCACCTGAACGGTACGGATTGTGACCCTCTATGGTGATGCAGACCACATATTCTGCTGCCCAGGGACAGGGTTAGTGGAATTACAAATGGCCTTACTGCTAGGTTGCCAGTGATTGCACAAAGCACCCTCAGTTACCCAAATGATGTCTCTCTCCAGCCAGCTATCACCCTGACACTAAGTGTTATTGAGCAAATGGGCTGTGTCCAAGTTGGGGGGGGGGGGTCTGATGGCTGGTAAATAGTACAAAGGATAAACAGTGGTGCTAAGGATAAAAATGTATAAATAGAAACCACGTGAACCCCAATGAAATCGCTCATCAGTGCAAATTTATTCTTGCTGCAAGTTTAACAAACTGTAAACCTTCACCACACACGGCTTCCTCAGGCAAATCTAGCAGCATATAGTGCATCAATCTAATACTCTCTAAAAGGTCACATGGCTAAAAAAAAAATCACGACTAAAAATCCCATGACCAAAGAATGTTACATAACTAAAAAATGAAGTGTTTCAAGATAGAAATTTTTATAAAATAAAATTTAAAAAACATAGAATTATCTAAAATCATAAAAATCTATAACCATAAAAAATCTAGAATCACAAAGATTTTTGTCTTTTCCCGGTTAGGGGTCGCCACAGCGGAACTCAAGTCCACTCATGATTGGCAGTGGATTTTTACGGTGCCGAGTTGCCAGCCCGATGCCCAACCTTCAACAAAGGCACGCTCGCACCTACCTGCATGTCTTTAACGTCACTTGACCATGGGGAAGACGTGCAGACTCGACACAGAAGGTACTCCAGCCGAGAATCGAACAGGAGAACATCTTGCTGTGAGGCGACAACGCTAACAGATGCACCACCGCAAAAAAAAAAAAAAAAAAAATCACAAAACATCATAAAGTTCAAACTTCATGTGGATGTCATTCAACAGAGGTTTTAAAGAAACATACCCATTTACAGCAGGGGTAAATGTAACCTAAGGCACAAAATCCAGTGAAACTCATCTAATTCAGTCTCAAGTATAACATTTCCTCGACAAATTTCATCATATAACACATGTAAAATACAAAATGTAAAAATGTTGAGGTCCTTTCTCAAGTTGATGCTTATAAAGGGCATGGGTAACTACCTTCCTTTTACATTCAGACATATGATTACCGATCATTTGTTTTAATTTCCGATTTGTTTTCCTAGCGTCTATATTATTAGAACGAACGCTTAAATGTTCGATCTGCAAAGGTTGACCTTTACAGATCGAACACTAAAACGTTTGAAACAGTAAAAAAGTATACAAAAAAAAAACATGTAGAAAGGGTTTAGGCAGGGGGGGAAGCCCCCCTGCACCCCCCCACTACTTAAATATACTAACTGCAAGATCGCACTTCAGTGAACTACAGTGCAGAAATGGGACATTTCCCATTCCCTACACTGTAGTGCAATCTTGGAGTTGGTATATTAAAGTAGGGGGGGTGGAAGGTGTAGGGGGGCTTGCCCCCCTTCTTAAACCCTTTAGTTTTTTTTTCTATTGTGTATTTTTTTTTAATTTTTGTAAAATTTCGATCGCTTAACTGTTTGATCTCTAAAGGTCGACCTTTAGAGATTTGAACATTTAAGCGGTCAAGCATCTAATATAGACCCCTTTTCCTACATAGTAAGCATCACATAACTTACACATTGGTAAGTATACATGAGATTGACATTCTTTAGTCATGTGATTTTTTTTTTAGTCATATGATTTATTAGTTCAAGTGGTTTTTGTTTATACATCGGTTTGCTTTTGTTACCACTTGATTTACAGTGAGTTCATCCATTTCATTTTTACTTTCTAATGGTAAAATTGCTGAACATGTGGTCTTGATTACACTTTACACTTGGGTTGAATCCCAAAGCTGAGGTTAGGTGGCTGGGCCTAAATAGGATTAGGAGAGGCTACCAGGCCCTGCTGAACTGCAGTGGCAAAGCATGCTCTGGATTTAGAGTAGAGAGGTAAGTGATAGTGCTTGGTGAAAGTGTGCACTGAACTCCAGGTTGCAGCTTCTAAAATGTCTTTGGTTGGTACTTCTCTGAGAAAGGCTGCTGAAGTGGCTGCTGCTCTGGTAGAATGTGGCCTAATGCCCTTAGGCATCGATTTGCCATGTTGTGCATAGCAGAAGCGAATGCAGTGTCCTATCCATTTTGAAATAGTCTGCTTTGAGATGGGCTTTCCTTGTGATCCTGCAGCATAAGCTACAAACGGTTGCTCAGTTTTTCTGAAAGCTTTTGTTTTGTCCAAGTAGAATCGTAGCTGTCTGTGTATGTCCAAAGCGTGCAGAAGTCTCTCCCCTTTACTCTGGGGATTTGGATAGAAAAGATTTGGATAGAAAAGAAAAAGTCAATACCAAAGGGCTCTGGCTGGCTAAGGTTGCAGGTAACTACAAACCAGAAGCAATCACTGAATCCCAGATGACTTTGCCATCCTGCAGGAAGGTTCACCAATTACTTTGAGAAGTCAACTACTTCAGGGAACTATCTCATTGACAATACTCTAAGAGTTGACCCAACTTTCAGCATTTGAAAACTTATGGACAGTGACCTAATTTTCGACCAACATGTCCACTGTTATAATCTCTCATTAGGCCAATTGTTGACTATAAAGCCCCTTTAGCATGCATCTGTCCAGACTCGTGCAACAACTGGAGCACCCACAGAAATACTTTACTAAAAGGATACAAGGCCTAAAACAATATGCCTTACACGGGCCGACCCAAAGCCTTGTCAGTATACTCTGTATCCTACAGACTGTTAAAGGGTTCAGCTATGTCTGGCATACAAGGCATCCTCCAAACCTAATACTGATGGACGAAAAGCCAAAGGCACCAGAAGAGGTCAAGTGGTCAAAAATACACCACACTGACTGTGGAAAAAGCAGCTGTTTATTCAACACATTAACGCTCCACAATTTCTCCAAGTTTTCGTCCTCCAAAATGGACATCAGATAGTACAAACATACTGCATTACCACTCCTTTATATATCCCTTCCCATCTTGTTAATTTTTATTAGTTAAAACAATCAACTCATTAAATAATTAATGAGCCCTCACAACAACAGTACTCAAAAATATGTACTTTTACATGCCTTATTATGTCAAAGAACCACAAATTGCAAAAATATTAAAATGCATTCATAAAACCAGAAGTGTACCAATGTATATATAATAAATACAAAATCTGTATAAAATAAATATAAAATGGTTGATGCTCATCAATGCATGAATACACTATACATTATATAAAACACTGCCATCTTATGGACTGATGTTCCTTTTATTTTCCTTGTCTACTATAATTTGGCTGCTCTCATCTTAAGTAATGGGGCAATAGCTATATGTTCATTAAGTCCTGGGAATCTATTGGCTTCTAAAATTAGTTGCCAAAAACGTTCCCTAACTTCAATTTTTGTTTTCTAAGGTCCACCCCTTCGGTCTTGCTCGACTTTTTTCAATACAAAAAAAAACCCATAGAAAGCATTACTACAAGTTAAACTATGCTTAAAGTGTTTTCCCATCTTTATTCTTAATTTCATTAAGATGTTCATATATTCTCCTTTTTAGACTCCTAGTGGTTTTGCCTATATAAAATGCCCCACAGCACTTACAGGTAGCAATGTATATAACACTTTTTTTGTATTGGTACATGCTATAAAGGAGTCCATCACCTTTTATGTACCACAGCACAGTTGCAGTGTCCATTTCAGATGCAAGACTTCTAGCCTCTATATAGACGTGAAGGCCCTGAGGGCATGGATTACTGCAATCACTTATTTTATGCTGATGTACCTCTTCTTTTGATAGGTGTCCTAAGTGATCAACACCTTGAGCTCTCCAGTCTGGATGTCAAGCACATGCAGTCAGTAGTCTGATGGATAGGGGCCTGTTTGAATGGAACCTCATTGTTGTCATTTATTTGAAACCATAATTTTAAATCCTGCCAGATGCAAAACAGGTTACAGGGATCATCTGGCACCATTTGTTTCCCACGGACCACTGCAGCTTTTTATAAACAGACTTAATGGATATCATCAGGATCATTGATACCTTATAGCCCAGTGGGCACAGGAACTCTTGCTGTAATGAACGACTTCTGGGAAGTCTCATGAAGTATTTTGTTAAGGATTCCACCTTGCCCCGAGGAAAGAGAGCCATCTGGCTGGCAAGTGGCCAAGCGTGTGCTTTGGAATGCCCTCTTCCTGGATGGAATACATTTTGACTTGGAGAGGTTGATCAAGAGACCTGGAATTTTGAGGCACTTCACTACTGCAGTGTCTTCTCTACACTTTTCTGGTAATGGGCCAAGGTTTCAGGCAGTCGTCTGGAAATGGGTAGACATGGATGCCCCTGGTTGAGTAATATGCTACAAAACACAGCCTGGTATTTTGTAAAGATCATGGACACAACAGTCAATCGTATAGAAAAAGTGGTAAATTCCACCTGCCTCACCACAAACAGCACATTTGGCCTCTGTGGATGGGAATATGTAGGTGGGCAACCCTGAGGTCAAAGGCTTATTGTAGCCTTTTCCTGACAGATGTTGTAAATAGCAACATCACTATCAGGAAGTGCAGACATATACACTCATTGTTCAAACAGAAAAAGTTATGTTATTAGGTTTTCTGGTGATCAGTAGTCTCAAAGAAATAATGTCTCTATGTTCCTTCTCTCATCAGGAGCAAAACAGAAGTACTAATCCCAATATGACTACTCAAGAGGCAGAATGTGGGCTCTCCAATAACTGGAGGTCTTGGAGTAGATGTCGCAGATTTTAAAGGTAAGGTGGAAAAATGGATTAATATCCTAAGAGCTGCAGTGCACAATAAACATTTAGCTATGAAAGAGGGGCAAACTTAAGCTTCAGGTGTCTAAGTCGACAGCCACTAATTTTAAAGAGCAAAGTAGATTGGAAGAGAGTGGGCACTTTGTATTCTGCTTCTATGGAATACAGTGGGACAATAATTTTAAATAGTTGAAGGGGAGTGAGTGCACTAACTGATAAATTTGTGCTTACTCACAATAGCCATTGAAAGAGGAAAGGGAATGAGATATGTAGTGAAACTAACATAAGCGACAGGTAATGGCCACCAAGAAAATAGTCTTCCAAGAAAGAAACTTCAACTGTCAGGATGATGCAGGCTCAAAGGGGGGAAGAATAATATGTGACAGCACAAAATTTAGATTCCGGGGAGCAAAGCGTTGTCTAACATGAGGCCTAAGATGAATGGTGCCCTTAAGGAAGGCCCTACATAATCTGTGAGATATCAAATTGGAACCTTCAGCTCCAAGGTGAAAATTCGAGATTCCAGCCAATTGAACTCTAATTGTGGCAGTTGCAGCACCTTCATGAAAAAGCTTAGATAGGAATTCCAGTATACTGGCAACTGGGGCAACATAAGGATCAATGTTATTCTGGGATGCCCAAAAGGCAAACCGCTTCCATTTACTAGCATACAACTTCCTGGTGGAAGCTTTATGTGAAGATACAAGGATGTGTTGTAGCTTCGAAGAAAAATCTTGTGACCTGGATAGGTAGGAAATCGAAGCATCCAAGCTGTCAGTCTGAGGGAACGAAGGGAGGGATGGAGGGCCCCTGATGAATGTGTCAGTAGGTCTGGAACTGGGTCCAGAATCCAAGGTTCCTCCAGTTGAAAGAGTCGAAGGAAGGGGAACTAAATCTGACGAGGCCAAAAAGGGGCATTTAAGATTACAGTCCTTCCCAGGGTCCTGGCTTTCTACAAGAATTTCAGAATCAGAGGTGTAGGTGGAAATGCATACAGGTGTCCCGGGGACCAATCATGTATGAGCGAGTCCCTTGGGCTGTCCCCCAGAGGGGAATTCAGGGGCAAAGTAGCTTCTGCGTTTGGCATTCATAAGGGATGCAAACAGGTCACAGCAAGGCTGGCCCTATCTGTGGAAAATCGTCTCCGCAACTTCGTTTTTGAGAGACCACTCGTGCGGTAAGAGGATGGCTCTGCTCAGTTTGTCCACTATCATGCTGGATTTCCCCGGTATATGCATTGTTGTCAGAAAGTGCCTGGTGGACACAGCCCATTGCCAAATTCTCAAGGCTTCTCGACACAGGGGGGGTAAAGACTTGGTTCCCCCTTGTTTGCTGATGTACCAGACCACTGACATATTGTCTGTCTATATCGCAATCGTCCCTAGAGGCAGAGAGTCATGGAAGTGCTGCAATGCTCTCAGCTCCAGAATATTGATGTGCAACTGTGACTCTGTCTCCGACCAGGTGCCTTGGGTTGTTCTTCCCTGAAAAAGCCCTCCCACCCTATCAGAGAAGAGTTTGTGGTCACCGTGGCTGATGGCAAGGGAGAAACAAATGTTCGACCCACTGTAACTTGTTGGCTGGTCAACCTCCAGCGCAGATCCGTCTTGCAAGAGTCCGTAATCATGATTAAGAATGACATGGGAAGTTGTTGGCAAGACCACTGGGTGAATAGTAACCACTGAGGAATCCTCATGTGCATACGCCCCAGAGGAACCCTATGAACGTAGCTGCCATGGTGCCTAGTAGCTTCAATACTTGCAGGACCGGTAATTTCCTTCTCTGCAAAATGTCTGAGACCTGGTTTTGGAGAGTGGTTATTCTGTCCAGGGGCAATCTTACAGTGGTGATGGTGGTATCTAGTTCTGCTCCAATAAAGGAGATACGCTGCAATGGTGAAAGGCTGACCCTTGTTGAGGTGACATGCCTGTGCCCACAACAGAAACTCCTGTTGAAGGCAGGGAATGAGTGGTATTCATTGTTTCCAAGCTGTGGCTGTGCTGAGTCCATATGCTTTTCAGGTACCATTGTAATTTTCTCATATGCAGTTTTGCAAATGGTATTAGTAGTATGCAAGATGCCATGAATCCCAAGGCCTGCAGAATTTTTCTTGCAGGGAGTTGGGTCTTTGCTGCCATTATTTTGAAATATTGAGTCAGCTGTTGTTGCTTGTCTGGCGTGAGATAAGCCATCTGGGCCGTTGTATTCAAGCTGGCACACAGGAATATTATGTTTTGTGAGGGCACTAGTTTTGATTTATTTTCATTTACTGTGTACCCTAGGCAACTTAGAAGGTGTTTGACAAATGCCAGATGCTTTAAAAGAATGTCCTTGCTTTCTGCTTGAATAAGGCAGTCGTCCAGGTATGGGTATATTTGAATTCCTCTTTGTCTGCAGTATGCAATTACTGGTGCCAGGCATTTTGTGAAGACCCTGGGCGCAGTAGATAAGCCAAAGGGCAGTGCAGAGAATTGATAATGCGTTGAACCTGCAATGAAGCAGAGGTATCTTCTGCAATTTTGTCTGATAGGGACATGCAGGTATGCCTCCTTGAGGTCCAACGTTACTAGCCAAGCATTCTTGCCCAGCATGGGAAGAAGCTGCTGTTGTGTTAGCATCTTGAATTTTGGTACTTGCAGATAGGTGTTCAGAATTGAAAGATCCAGAATGGGCCTCCATGCTTTGTCCTTACTTGGGACTAGAAAGAGTCTTGAGTAAAATCCTTGTCCTTGCTCCTGTGTAGGTACCTGTTGAATGGCTCATGTCCATGAGAGCTGTAATTTGTTTTTGTGCCTCTGCCCATTGATTTGGCGGCAGGTTTGGCATTCCTTTTATCCTTGGTAAGGTATGAAAGTGGCATCTGTATCCTTGAGAGACAATGTTTAGGACCCATTTGTCTTTTGTGATGTGCCAGATGTCTGCAAAAAATGCAAATTTTCCTCCCAAGGGAGCTGCCAGGAGAGATTTGCTTGGTAGTTTGAGGATTGAGTCATTGTGTTCATCTTCTGCTAGCTTGGGGCTTGTCTTCTCCTCCTTTCCGGGTATCAGTACCCCATTGGCGAGGTTTGTAAGGGCCTTGTGACTGACCTCTGCCCCTTGGGAATCTGTATTTGCCCCTCTGTGATCTGTCAGAAGCTGGAAAGGACCAGTTTTTTGTTGGCCAATTTCTGCTGAAACGAGGGGGTTGTACCTGCAAAAAATCCTTGACCGTCTGCATAGACTTTGCCTTATCCTCTATTTTCTTTAAAACCTCTTCTGCTTTGACACCAAATACATCCTGCTGTAAAGGTGCATCCAATAATTTTGCTTTAACATGATCAGGAAGGGTTTGTTCTTTTAACCAAGCATGTCTACATATGACAGAGCCAGTAACAGCTGCTCTACAGGAAGCTTCCAACAAATCAAATCCGCATTGTAAAGTATGTTTGCCCACCTGTTCAGCTGCATGCAACAGATCCTGCATTTCCTTGAATTCAGACTGTTCAGTATGTGTGCTCATTTTTTGTTTTAATTGAGACATTAGGAATTGCTGATATTTCAACATGTGAAACTGACAATTTAATGCTCTCAGCCAGAGTTGCTGAGGTGTATATTTTCTTTCCCCATCTATCTAGGGCTCTGGAATCCCTTTCAGAGGGCACAGGACTTTTAGCTATAGAAGCTTTAGCTCCCTTAGGACCCTGGGAAATTGTTTCTGGGTCAGCCACAAGGTTTTTATAAAGGAATTTGTGTGAGTCAGGTACTCTGTAGTATCTGTCTGGTTTGGCTGGAGCAGGAGGTAGAGAGTCTGGATTTAAACTAGACTCCAAGTAAACATCATCCACAATATCTAAAACTGGAGGGATAGCAAGAGGTCTGTGCTGGGGTAGTAAAAGGAACTCTCAGAGCCTTTTCTTAGCATCAGAGTAGTCCTGGCCTTCCCAGTGGAAATGTTCCCTCATGGTATGTAAAGTTTCCCCAAAGGAGTAGTCTTCAGGGGGAGATGCTGAGGAAATAGAGTCTTCAGCATCAGAGCCTTCATAAGGTGGAAAAGTGTAATCCTGTTCCTCAGAAGAATCTGAGGAAATTGAAACCTGGTCAGAGGAAGCATAATCCTCCTCTTGTCTTGGTCTTTTATCAGGAGGGGGATGGGAACCCCTGATTAGGGTAATCAAATCTTCAGCCATCTTAAGCATCTGTTTCTTAGGCATGGGGCCTTGAACTGTAGGCTGATGTACAGTCTTCTTAGGTTTTAAAGGAGTTTTAAGCTTAGCATAAGATTTAATGGTGAGTGTAGTCGGTCTGAAGACACCTTCTGCAACCGAAGGTGTTTCCACTGCACCGGGGTCTACTTCTGCTCCGGTGTCGGAAGATGGCTGCGTCGGCCTAGTAGACTCCACTTGGGAATCCGCAGCTGTCTGGGGTTCCAGTTCTGCGGTCGTCAGGGGCTGCGTATGTGCCTCACTGAAAACCGGAGAACCGGCGACAGGCCCAGCAGAGGCCTCGGAGTCTGGCTTGTTCCTAGGCTGCCTGTCCTTATCCTTGCGTTTTTTATGTATGCCGGTCGTCGGCTGCTCCGACGGCATGATATAATTAAATTTCCTACCAAAGTAATGTCGTGCGAAGTCAAAACGGCGTTTGATAGTTCGTTTATTAAACCTAACACAAAACAGACAACCTGTGACGTCATGGTCTGGGCCTAGGCAAGAAATACAATACGAATGGAAGTCCTTGTGCAGTATTTGCTTCCCACAAGAAATGCAATTGTTAACTTTTTCTGACATCGGACTGAGGCAAGAAAAGGTTCCCCAATGGGGTACTTAGCTTTATTGAAGACTTCGGACTAAAATTAGAATCGAAAATCTCAGGTGTCGGCCGACCGGCACTTGCGAACTGCTTCGGCTTCTGGCACCGCGCGACAAGAAAGACTGAAGAAAATGGCGTCTGATGCCTCTTATATACCCCTGGCACACTGACGTCAGGGAAGAAGCGACAGCAACCGACGCCGGACCAAGACATTGGAATTCAGGCCGACTTCGGGACCGCCTGACGGCAGGATAACCCAAGTGTGATGACTGCAGCAGGGTAACACGATGAACATCCACATTTTCCCACCTTTCTGCCCTTTGGGGTATGGTCTGGTAAGGTTGGAAAAATGGACTTCTAAGGCAGATGGTCTTTCCCTCTTGCTCACACCTAGTAGGAGTCTTCTTGACTTTAGGCCCAAAAAGAGAAGAGCCATCGAATGGGGTGCTGATAAAGGAAGACTTGAAGGCTTCCGCAAAGGAGCATAAGAGCATCCAGGATGGTCTCCAAAGAGCTATCGCTGAACCCGCTGCCTGACTCGAACCATCGGTAGCATAGGAAATGAGCCGCATGAACGAGTTCACTATGGAGTTAAGGGTATTAAGTTGTGCTGTCACCTTCTCCGAGACAACTCCATCTGTATTACCCTGCAAAGTATCTCCAAGCTCTTTTAAAAGATCTCTTTGAAGACGGGTAAAGTGAGTCAAATAGTTAAGCAATCACATAGCAAAGGTTGCAGAACTAAAGATGTGTTTCCCGTATCTGTCCATCGTCCTGGAATCCCTATTAGGAGGATGGACAGTAGAAGAGGTTTTTGACATCTCTTTCTTGGTGGCTGCTGCCACCACCAGGACATCAACCGGGACTCGTTTAGTGAGAAACGTCTCGTCTTGGTGAGACGTGGTAAACTTGTTGGGCCTCTAAGGGACCAGTTCCATAGAATCAGGAGACTCCCACACCCTTCAAGCAACCAAATCCATCAGCTCGAAGGGCGGAGTCACCCAGGAGGTGGAAGGTCGAGACCCAAAGGCCTTCAGGAGCACCGACTCATCCTCAGTAGGGCTAATGGACTGCCAGTCACCCCTCTGCTTAAGGGCTTCCAGGATATCAGCAAAGGAGATATCCTCTCAGGAGGACTGTGGGGACCCTTCCGATTCCTCTAAGTCGGTGTCTGATGTCAGACTCCTGCGGGGAATCTAAATGCTTCCTCTTACACAGTCTCTTCCAGGGAACCTCATCAGTGGGGTTTCTGGTGATGTCTCAGTAGAGCAAGGGTCACCCAATGGGGTTACCTGAGGCTCCGGGTCTAGACGCTTCACAGGGACCTGTGATGTAGAGGCAGAACGCGGCACCTTATGGGGGGAGGAGGAGGAGGGACCTGACGATGTGTGTGTCTTTGAAAATGTCAAACTCTAAAGAAGATTTTTAAGGCTTAACTGCCCAAAAAAACTGAACAAATATAAATTCCTTTATCTAACAATAACTATTAGCAAAATATGCCTAAAAAGGAAGATAAATGTAAATAACTGGCCCGAACTCTCCAGACGACCTCCGATCTGTTGCTGTGGCAAACTAGATCTGGGGTAGGATATAGAGCATCATGGGATAGGGACCTGGCCTCAAGCTACTCGGAGATCTTTAGTTAGTAAAGCGACCAACTCAGAGCTGATGGTTTGGCTCCGAACCCATGTATAAGAATAAACGGCGAGATTGAACAACTTCACATCTAACCTTTCTCTCCCAGCAAGTTGCAGCAGAGTGTAGGTGAGCTTTTCCAGTAAATAAATGTTTTCCGTATGGATTGCAATGACACCTTGGGGAAGGTGGTCCTGAAAGGCCCACAATACAAGAAGGTTCGCCCTCATCTTTAGAGAACTAATACACAGATTAGCCTCTTGCCAGGGTCAAAGTTCCTTGCACATTATGCCTCTCACAGTGACCCAACACCATCTCAAGATAGACACAGTCATGGCGACTGTAGCCATTAATAAGAGAAGAGTAAACAGACAATCAGTAGTCAAGTTCTGGATGTATAACCACCATTGTGACAGAGTGCTGGATAGGCAAATGGTTTTGTGCATATCTCGATCCATTTGTGTCCAGTGAACTCTGAAGGACAACTGCAATACCATTATGTGATATCTTGTGTGGGGAAGAGACTGTTAACGACTGTCATCAGGGCTAGCACTTTGACGGCCATGTAAATGGGGGGATGGTTGAATGATAACAGATGATGAACCACTGACTGTGGTGTGTGTGTCTTGCTCTGCTGTAGTTTCATAATCTTTTCCACAGTGCCCAGATGGCAGCCCGTAATGACCAGGGAATGTGATGACTCCATTTATGACTTTGCAATGGTTTCTGACATTCTGAAGGACAAATGCAACTGCAGTATTTCCTTGTTTCTTCCAAATACTTTTTGATGGTACGGACTTGTTGCATATTATTTTCTTTTATAACACTTCAGTTCTATTGCCATGAACAAATTTTTTTTCTTAAGGGCTATAAACTCTCTGCATCAGTTCTAGTATACTGTTTACAAGTTATATGCTGTTGTAAGGTACGCAATTGGTTGACCATTCTTACTATGACTTGCAGGTTAACTTTTAAGAAGTAGTAAACCTGACTCAGTGGCATAGAAGGATGGAATCCTTACTGCAACCCAGATGACCAGGGTTCAAATAGTGGCCATGGCATAGCCAGGCAGTGAGGGGGAGGAGTGAAGAAAACAACCTGATCACTTCTCCTTGAGGGGCTGGGGAAGGGTTCACCTGCACTTGGGGGCACACTGGGTAGTGAAATCTCCTTGGTGGAGATCAGAGCAAGAGAGCAAGACAGAGAGAGAGAGAAAAACTACTGTTCATGCTCCAAGGAAAGGGACAAGGCTGCTTAGTTGGACCTCCCCTTGTGAAAGTGAAAGGATGCCCTCTGAGGATGGCACATTGCACACTGTTCCCTGGTACCTCGCCAAGTGTGTGGTGTTAGGGCTACAGAAAAAAAAATGTAAACTGCTCCACATGGCTGTCTAAATGATGACCCTTCCTGTTGATCCTCTACCTGATTAAGGGAAATGATTAGGTCAACTGGCTGGGAGGGACACGTGACTGAAAGAGACGGAGAAAAGTTACAAATTTTTTTTTTTTAAAGAAGGAACACTGTTGCTTTTCCTGATGTTAACCAGGCACTTGTCTGTTCGGGACATGCATATAAGTAATGTTTTACTTAATGAGAAGTTGGGTAGTATCTGGACCGGTCATCCGGCCACCCATTTAGAAGCCTTCTTAATTTTATCTCAGTTTCACTTGCTGTTACTTCATTCGGTTTCATATTTTCTGTCTTTGTATGTCTTAATATTTCTTTTACCTCTTCTAGCCTCTCTGAATCTTTGTTATGTTCTACAGGATCTTTGCAAATAGGTCTCCAAAATGTACTGATCTATTTTGTCTTGGACAGCATCACTATTGTTGTTGTACTCTTTCCCAGTTTCCTATCAGACATTGAGGTTATTCATGAATTACTTGTTTTGCACTTTTTCGTTATATTTCATTACACACCTTCTGAGCTTTTTTCTGTGTGTGCTGATATTTTAGTTTACTGTT
Source organism: Protopterus annectens (assembly GCF_019279795.1). Taxonomy (NCBI): domain Eukaryota; kingdom Metazoa; phylum Chordata; order Ceratodontiformes; family Protopteridae; genus Protopterus; species Protopterus annectens. Next base: position 1,128,551,536 of record NC_056746.1, read on the forward strand.
AGTTCAATTATCTTCAAATAGTTTTTGGTTCCTTGCTCTTCACTTTTCACTGTTTCGATGAAAGGAGAATTAAACTGCTTTCATCAACTGCAATGCTGCATGCAAATAAAGCTACTTAAACAAATTAGATCATAGAACAGCCAGGGTAAGAAAGCTACCCCTTATTCACAAAGCTGTGCAATATGGGACCCTCCCTTAATAATTGAGAGGGTTCTACAACTGAGGTAGAGAAAGACAACTCTTCTCCAATACCCAGACGTTGTGGTGATCTAAGGTCTTAATGTTTATGGCTCACAGAGGGGTCTTATTTTTGAAGGTCAGACAATGGTCACATACATAACTTTCATTTAAAAATTAACTGCATACCTGTCATACTAATTTTGCATTGGTTGTGTGACTGGGTCATGTCCAAAAAAAGGGTTTGAGGAACCATTCACTTAACTCTGTTAACAAAAATAAAGGAAATAAAAAAGGAGTTAGATGAAGCTCCAATAATACTAGATTTAATGAACACTACTGAAGATAGGGGACACCAGTGTCGTTATTGACAAACATACTGCCAAGGCCTTTTCTTTTGAAAAGTAATGTGTTCATTGCGAAGGACATTACCTTAGAAGAAAATATTTTTTCCTGGTTTTGGCAGTCATATGAATACTAATATCCTTCCTACAGTTACAACTTGAAGTTATGGATTTGTTTTCCTCACCCCTACCACCCTTCCCCCCACAGTTTTAAGCAGCTTCCTTTAACAATTCCACCTTACTGAATTGCACCACTTCATCCGTGCTCTTCTGTTCCCCATGACGTTGTGGTCTCTATAACTTATAAAAAGGGAAAGTATACAAATAAATACATAAAAAACAGTTGTACAGAATCCAAATTTTGACTTAATATCATTTTGAAGGTCTTGGAAAGAATGTAACAAATGGCTGGCAATAGTTGGAAATCTTATGCTCACAGAAAATCACTAGGCTTGTCAGCCATACCGGAAGAAAAAAGAATCGCTCACCAATTGCAAACATTAAATACCTAAAGCATATATATATATATATATATATATATATATATATATGTATATATTTATGTGTGTGTGTGTGTGTGTGTGTAAAATAGTTTGACTACTTTTTTTTAAATACAAAGAAAAAGAGTAGAAAGACAGAATACCAATTATGCTAATAATAGAATACTTCCAAGTGAGGTAAAGATGTTATGAAAAGGACTAATAACTATGCTAGAAAAGAAACCAAGACAGAAACTTGGTACAAGAGCAAGGAAGATACTATAACACAGAAGGTAAACTTACCAAAGACAAAGACTAACAAGGTAAAAAAACTTGCTAAGTATGCTGATAAATGCACTCATGAAACCCTAAGGAACCCGAGAGATCGCAATCCCATCTGAACCTGAAGAGCAATAAATACGTTTGAGGTATTGCAGTGGTGAGGGGCATTATGGGAGGAGCTCAAGAGTTGCATCCTGAAATCTATAAAATGTGGTCAAGTTGCTTCTGAACTCATTCAGTGAGTAACAAATGAAAATGACGTCAGATCTTCTAAATTCACTTTGCAGCAACTTTCACTAAATAATATTTTAGAGGGGACTCTATAGCAGAGGTAGTCAAATATCTCCTCCCCCTTATTCAGAGGTTGTAGTGCTCAAAGGCCCTAATGCTTATGGCCACCTTAGAAGAGTCTTATTATTGACAGTCAGACAATGATCACAAACATGACCTTCACAACAAAAAAGACATTACAAATGGCACTCTTTAGGAGGAAAATATTTCCCTCAAGAACATTTGCTAATATGTTTTTCTAGAATTGGAATAGGATGCTGAATCTCATGATCAAGAAATGCAAAACAACTTAAAACACAACTAGTGATAGCAATGATCAAACATTTCAACTGAAAAGACTAAAAGCTATTTTTGAATCTTCTTGCCAGGGAAGCAACCAAAAGATGGTGAAGTCAAGTGACTGTTCACGTTAGTGAAAAGGGGAAGAACTACACAAGCTGTGGGTTATGGTCTCCTTTATGGCCAGGATGAGTGCCTATGTTTCCCCCTCCCCCAAAGGGATGTTAGAGTGCTTTCTAGATTTGACTGTAATGTCTGCCTATGATTAAATCCTACTCTTTTTACTAAAGCCCTGCAGAAATTATCTTTATGATAAACAGCTTCTCAATCCATTAACATCTTGTCAAGTAACTACAGTTAAAAGGTAATGAAGTATACGAAGTAATAGCAGGAGGTCAGATTTCAAATATGCAATGACCCCAATGGCAGTGGATGATGTTTAGCTTTTTTGAAGAAATGAGGTGTGGTAATGCTTCTGTCAAAGAACAAAGACAAAAGAAGTATGAGAAATGTGAACATCAATCTTTTGTTAGATACTTGTGTATCAACCATCATGTCCCTCCACCCAAAAAAAAAAAAATAGTAGATCTGGTTTGGTTGGACTGCAAAAAGATAATCAGTGGGCATTCTTGAAGTTAAATTCCAAAGATGATGGTGTACTTGCAATATTTCTAAATATAAATAATGTGATTAGAGGGTGTGTGGCCAATATGGCTAACTGACAGCAGCAACTGGTGAAAGCTCTGCGACTGATAACTTTTCTCTGATAGAAAATATAATAAAAAAAGTAAAATCTGATAGAAAATATAATAAAAAAAATAAAATTTGGAAATGCGTGTTAGCCGATTTTATTCATGAATAGTCAGAGAAAAGATCTATAGCTTCAAGTTCTTCAAAAGCTGCATTTTTTTTCTGTCAGAATTTCACTGCTTAAGAGAGAAGAGACTTCAACATGAGTCACTCAAGAAATGGTACTCAGGATTCTTGTGTTACAAAAGGCATACTGTCACTATTATCTGATGCAGGCTGCATTATTTAAAATAGACAAATTGGATACCAAACTAGAAAGTTTTAAAGAAGAGACCAGAAAGAAGAGGGAACAGTGCCCAAATCAGCAGTATGGAAGAAACATTAAATGGTCATGAAGGGAGATTAAATGAAAGCGAGTCTCAGACTGAATTTCTTTTAAAGCAAAATAAATGTCTCATAGGAAAAAGTAGATGTTTTAGAAAACAGATGGGAGACGAGCTAACATTAGAATTTATGGTATGCCTGAAAAGTATGAATTTCTTTTAAAGCAAAATAAATGGCTCATAGAAAAAGTAGATGTTTTAAAAAACAGATGGGAGACTAACTAACATTAGAATTTATGATATGCCTGTAAAGTATGAGGGAGACAATACAATAAACTTCTTAATAACCTGGCTGGGTTCCGGCATGTAGATTGCGAGACAAATGCCCGCGAGGTACAACAACGAAAGCAGAAGGCCACAACACCACTAGACTGTAGAGCGGTGTGGCCAAGAGATACGCTGAGGGAATCCACGCCGCCGGGAAAACCAGCAAATGGAGACGTCCCCTAAAGCATGTACGCGGGCTGTCACCAGACAGTGGAAACAGGCACTACACAGCCAAGCAGCAGAACAAGACTAAAAAGCTCACACGTATAATAAAAAAACAGCAAACCTTTTGTGCTTCACAAGTCCACACACAACCCGTACCATCAATCCATGCCAAGGGAAGCTGACAGGAAAAGCCAAAGAAGCTGCAGCAGAGTGTAAGTACATGCGCATTGTCCAATCCAACAGCAAGAACACCACAGGCATCCCTGCCAATACCCTGTAACAGCACAGAATGGCACAAACAGCCCTGAGCTGTGCAGAATATGGGTAGCCCATATTCCATGTACTTGTGGCCGTCTGTCAATGTAGTGGAACAACAGAGCGGAGCGGAGGTAGAAAAAAGTGACAGACATTTGAGTTTCAGACTTCATACCCCTCAGAAAGTACATGCTACTGCAATACTTGTTAGTTTAACACTAACTAAGCTTGTCACAGCATGATGGACACAGTGTCCCTGTGTGTACCACTGTTGGGAATGGCTTTATCACATGACCAACCCAAAAAGGTGGAGAGGCATGCCTGCAACAGACAAACTGTCCTGCCAGAGCCCCCCTAGTGCAGTGGCAGGTGGGAGCATGCCAACCGTGGCAAGCACAAACTACCTACCCAACAGTAGGAAAGAAACACTGTAGAAGGGAACACTGACACGCAGGGGTAGCAAGTCACCTCCCAGTCCACAGCAGCATGTGTGTACTGTGGGGGCCGCCAAACCCATCCAATGGTCGCTGCAGATGGGGTACACAAGTATGCAGGGCCATGTAGGCAGACAAGGGTGCAACACAGGGATACCTCCCTATGTAACCTCTGTCACTGAAACTGAGACTGGGCCCCACACCCTGAATGGCCAGCAGCAACAGCTGAGAGTTAAAGGGGACCTGTGCAGTACATGTATAATCTGTGGTGCAAGCAAGCTGTGTAGACTCCTACCAGACTACAATCACTTGTCAACCCCACAGCTGTGTGAACTGCACATAGAGAAACCCTAGCATACCAGGCAGTCAGAGCAAGGTGGTGTGTAGACAGCTGCAGAGGGCCACTGTGGCAGGCAGCACTAAATCAGAGAGTACAACACAAGATGGTGTACAGCAACTAACCCAATGTCAGATAGTGACTTGTATCAGAGTCGTGTCTACATCCTGTTCCCTGCTACACTGGATGTGATGGATACAGAGAGGCCATCAACAAGTGGCATTACCAAGATGGAATCTATGTATCTGTATAGCCCTGGTCAGCTTGGCAACAGATACAGCACAGTGCCCAGCCAATGGGGCAAACCAATGCTGGTAGTGGAGGGATACCACTACCATTTGGAGCGTGAAGCACCACCTAAACGGTACTGAGCATGTATCGAGCAGAGAGTAAAGGCCTGCAGAGGTCGTGCCATCACTGTTCCCCAGAATGAGGGGGGAAAACTGCTGAAATAAACTGTCACACCAGCACGGCCCAGATGCAACAGCCCAGGTGGCTACACTGCGAGCAGAACTGTGGCAGAGGGCGGTAAACTGGCAATGACCTGCCAAGCCTGGTAATGCAGAGTGTCCTAAGCACAGCGGATGACAATGTACTATAAGAGATGTCTTGCCATGCCACCCTACGTTGTAGCATAACTAGGGTACGGCAGAGGGCACGGGCATCCATGTCCACACCTCCAGTAACACTTGCGGATATTAATGTCAGCCAGTATCCACTCCATAGTGGCAGCTTTATCCTCCGTAGAAGGTCTGATATGGATGGGACTGATCCTTTGGTTCTACTAACCACATCACAAAATCTGACAGATCTGTGCAGGTCTGACATAATTCTTGGGGATGGCACCTTCCCAACACGGGCCGATATATGTCGTCAGCTGTATACATTACATGGATGTATTGGCACCCCCACCTCAGCAAGGATTGTCCCCCTGGTGTACTGTCTCATGACACAGAAGTCAGAGTCTGCATACAACAATATGTGGGAGATACTGAAAGGTATGGCCACAGAACAGGGATGCACCTTGGCTCCACAGTATATTATGACTGAATTTGAGAAGGCAGCAATCTGTGCCAGCCAAAAGACATTCCCTAAGAGTATTTTGAAGGGGTGCCTATTCCATTTTGCACAGATCATTTGGCGCCAGATCCAGCATCACCACTTTGTGGCCCCTCTATGGTACGGGCATTGCTTTCTCAATTGCCATCCGCAAACTGATTGCATTGGCATTCCTACCACTGAAAGATGTTATCCCTGTATTTCTGGACATTGTGGCTACCTTACCTGACTGTGCTAAGCCTATAGGCATATTTCTGGACCATCATTATGTGCGAGGCCGACCACAGAAGTATGCATCCCACTGTTCTGCACAGCAATGCCTGCCATCACCCTACCCTTTGAAGTTTTGGAATGTGTGTGACGTCTCTGACATGGACTTCCCGAGGACTAATAACCAGGTGGAGGCATTGTCATTGTCGGCTGAAGGTGTTACTTGGACGCCCTATAGTGCAGCTGTCTGACCTTCTGTCTGTTCTGAAACAGGAACAGAACCTGGCAGATACCAGACGGGAGTCTCGTTTGAGGGGGTTGCTTGTGAGACAGAGTAGAAAGGCTATTGTTGTAAGGGAGCATTGCTTAAAGCGCATCTTGCAACATAAGTGTGACTACAGTGATGTGCAGGATTTCCTACGTGCTGTGGCACATTTCTACAAGTTGTGATTATATTTGGGTTTAGTACGCACCAAGCACTACACACATCACTTTACATATTTTGTTAATAAAGGCTTTGCCCACAGTACACAGGTTTCACATTACCACTTTCATGCCCACTTGGCAACCTATGACAGCCACATGTTCGACTGACAGTCGCACATGGTGGCTTCTGGGGGGGGGGTGCACAGTGTATCATTGTGGGGGTTTGTGTCTGCCACCTGTGGTTAGGGTGCAGGGGGTTCCTCTATTCCCACAGGGAACTGTTCGCGTGCATTTGTCACTGCAGCTAAACTGCCAACCTGCCATGTGTCCACATCCAGCTGTCTCACAGGGGGGTGTCGTGCCACCTAGGCACCTGAACCCAACCTGGCTACATAAAACATTATATTTACTTGAAATTATCTTTTGGAATTCAAAAGGGCATACAGATCCTTGAGAGCACCTTCAAAGAAAGAAAGAAACCACCATGTTCAATTATAAATTACGTTTATGTCTGGCCTAGAAAAAGATCAAATATTAAAAACAGCATGATCCAACTTACCTATTAAATAGGTGAACATGTAGTCAGATTTGACCATGATTATTCCAGTAAAGTAATAAGTAAAAGAACATCCTGTTTACCACTGATCAAGGAATTTAAAAAAGAACAATATTAATGCCACTTTGGTGTTTTCTGCAAAGGTCAATTTCTTTCTTTCTTTCTGAAGAAACCAAAATATTTAACATGCTGGAGATGGTACAGACTTACTTCCTGTAAGAGACCATCATTAAATTATAAGCAATAGAATTGGTGACTTTAAGACTGCATAAGTTAAGAATTTTATTTGTTCAGCTTTGCTTTGTATGTACACATTACTGTGTTAACTAAATGTCAGATCTAAGTAATATGCTAATTAGAAGTGGAATGCTGTACATTGTTGTGTTAATTGAATGTCACATCTAAGTAATATGCTAATTAGAAGTGGAATTGTGATTTTGTTTTCTTTGATCCTGTGTAACACATTCCTTTCACAAGTCATTTATGAAGCAAGTAATACTTAAAGAAGCTTCTTCCCGCCTTGAGCTGTACTGAAGAAAATCCAAGTCAAAACTTAATCACTGATGTCTGTGAAAACAGAAAGGAACCATCGTTTTCTTTCATATTTTCAAGTATATAAGTGAGAAATCTACTCAAAATAACATCTGTTTTTCTTTTCTTATAAGCAAAGAATTGGTAAAACAAAAGTTACAGTAATGTTTCATAGTGAGTTGCCAACATATAATTTGCCTGCATTTTGCTGAATGTTAATAGCTTATGTTGTAGTGGCATTAATTCTCATTGCACATATTAATGGAAAAAGTAAAGTTAGATGTTTGTTACTGATTAGAACAGCTTACAAGGACCAAGAAGAATAAGAAACTTAGAGGAAATTAGCAGCTGCTGCGAGTTGTCATTTGCACATGTTGCATTATGATGTCAGGATGTGAAGCTTAGATCAAAACAGCAGTATACAATGGCTAAAACACACATTCAAATTAAAGAAGCAGGAATTTTGATTATATATAGAATGCTTGTAATACTAGAATTAATAAGAAGAGTAAACATCTTATGAATAATATGAAAGTGCACAAGGAATGAAATATTTAGATTCATAAAATAGTAGTATCAGTAAGTTAAGAAATATATACACATACTATAATCTTTAATAGAGAGCTCATGATTAAATAGCTATGATGGAAGAATTTAGAAATACAAGATATATAGAATAAGGTACAATATCAGTGGGAAAATAATGTTTTTAAGAAAGATGTCTATTACATACCTGTATATAGCAGAAATGTGACTGCACAAGATGTCATATAATTTACATAGAAAAATCATAAAAATATTTGAAAATAATCTGAAAGCTGAAATTTAAACCTTGGTCATGAGAACTTCAAAGCTTTTTACATGTTGAATGGTATTAGATTCACTACGGCTACCTGAAATAACTAATTTCATAAGTCAAAAGTTGAGAATCGAGTGTTTTATTGCTGACTCAGTAAATCCATTTTGATAGAAAGAAAGTAGGTTTTTCAATATGTTTGAATCCAGGAAGGAAGAATGAAATTTCAGTTGAACACACTGTAACTTCTGAATACAATATAGGCTGCAAATACTTAACGCCATAGAAATAGCAAGCCATTGTCTCCAACCTCAGTAATGAAGTCATTTAATAAGTTGAAGGACTTTTAAATATTTTGATATCTGTCATGTTAACAGCGTTACACAATTTTGAGATACAAACACTTGTTCATAGGTTGGGTACTGGGCTATCTGCCCGAAGGCATATATTAGCCCAGCCACGTTGTGCGGTATTCGCCACCCCTTTAGTAGTTCCCTAGACCCTTGTACTAGTAAGCTAGTACCCTTGGCCCCTATCTAGTAGTGCTGTTGGTGCGATCCCCGGTGTGAACTTTCTGTTACCCATCCACTCATCAAAGTTCCTCTTGAAAAGCGATAGTGAGGGGCTCTGTCTTATGTAGATCGGGACCCTGTTCCATAGTAAGGGAAGTCTCTGCGAAGGGAATCTATCCCTCCAGCATGTTCTATTCATTGTTGTATTGAGGTTTATATACCTAGAGCGTGTAGCTCAAGTATATTTGGTTTTGCTAAGATGGAGCATGTTCAACAATTCTGGGTTGGACATGGCTCTGTACTTTAGACAGAGATCGCCTCTGAGAAAGCTGTATGCAACAGAGAACAGTCTTCGCTTTTTCAATCATGCTGCATAGGGCAACTGTTTGAGGCCAGTAATCCTCTTGGTTAGGTACCTCTGTGGTCTCTCCAGCTGCTGGAGATGTCTAACCAGGTGCATTCCAACTGGTGCATTGTACTCAATAATGGGTCTGATGAGGGAAGAGTAGAAGGGCACAATTACATCCTTAGATCTTGATGCGAACCCTTTCGTGATCAGATGGGTCACACATAGAAGAATTTTCTAACCAGTTTGGCAACATGGTTATCAAAGGAAAGCCGACTATCTACTTGGGTCCCTAGATCCCTTATTTCTTCTTCAGATTTCAAGGGATTATCTCCTATGTTGTAGTTTGCGGGTACACCATTTTTTCCAAAGGGGATTACTACGCTTTGACACCATGCATCAGTCTCATTTAGACCCTTCTGGAGGATCTCCATGTCAGCCGGAGACTCTATTATAGCACTGTTTTCAGTAGTCCGCAAACTTAGTCAGCAACAGCCCTTCCGTGCTTGCCTGTACTTCTGAGAATTATACGCCAAACAGGAGGGGCCCCAGGGCAGAGCCCTGAGGCACACCATTCGTTACTGGTCTGGATTCAGACATAGATCCCGCTACTCTTACTTTATGGGATCTGTCTGAGAGCCAGTTTGCGATCCATCTTGTGACGTAAGGGTGTATATGCCCAGGTTGGTGAGCTTATCAATAATACCTGTATGGGGAATGGTGTCAAATGCTTTAGCAAGGTCAAGGTAAGCTGTGTGAACCTCCTTTCCCTTATCTATAGCCTGAGTAACTGTCTCAAAGAAATCCACCAGGTTCAGGAGGCATGATCTGCCCTTAACGAAGCTGAACTGTGTGGGGTCCAGCGACTGGAGGTTCCCAATCTCTCCATTTATGAATTCCATAATGATTCGCTCCATAGCCTTACAGATCAGACTGGTCAGGCTTATTGGTCGGTAGTTCCCAGGGTCAGTTGTGGCCCCACCCTTGTGTAGCGGGACCACCGTTGCAGTGCGCCATTCTATGGGCACATATCCTGTGGTAGAGGCTGAGACTGAACAGGGTATTAAGATGCAGGGTTAATTCCTTTTGGAGCTCACGTATGACACAGCCTGGGACACCATCTGGCCCCATGGAGACAGTGTTTTTAGCTTTAGATAGAGCCTTGTTAACCAACGTATCAGTAATAATTGGACTTACACAATCTCCTGGAATGGTAATAGGCTCTGTAGGTGGTGGGGGGATTTGCATTGAACCGGTCAGCCAAGATGTTGGCAATGTCAGAAGGGTCAGTGTATTTTGTTCCATTTTGTACTAGCTCAGAACAGACCTGAGCGTTGCCATTTAGGTTTTTGATGTAGCCATAGAAGGCCTTATGGTTATTCTTGGCATCCTTGGCAACTTTCTTTTCAAAATTATCTTTAGTTGACTTGATGAGGGCCCTCAATTTCTTACTAATGCTGATCAGGGATGATTTTTCTACTTGAGATTTGGCCTTTTTTTTGTATAAGTCTCCTCCTTTTATTTAGTTTGCTTATGGCCAGTGTCCAACAGACTGGTTTCTTCTTGCTTGAGGAAGGAGTCTTGGTTTTATTTGGGATAGCATGGTCCATGCAATCCTGAAGATGCATATAGAGTGTCTTGGTGTAGGATTTCGCATCCTGGATATCATTATCCTTCTGCAAGGGAATAGTGAAGCTTTCCACTTCGGATGCAAGTAGTTTGAAGTTTGCTTTGGAAAGGTTTTTGACTATGGTTTCTTTGACTATATTTGTACTTTAAAATTTAATTTTGAGTTTTTGTTAGAACTATTAAATACATGCGTCTTTTGACATGATAAATATATATGTCCATTGATTTCCCTTTTGCATCATGGTTAAGTATAACAAAATTACAGATGTCTTTATCCCACTCTGTTATACTTATTTATTTAGAGATTTAGTTATAATAATGTTGAATAAGCAAATAATTTAGGAATATTTAATGGGTAATTTATACTACTATTACATAAAATGGTTAAATAGCACACTATTTGTTAAATGATTTAATATTTGTGATTAACAGAAGAGGATTATTAAACTTTTATGTTGTAACGGGAGAAATAGTTTTAAATGGCAAAATATAGAACTAAATTAATAGTCTCATTATTTCTGACTTGCATATAATATTATATTATTTGTTAGTCACTGTAGCTTTTGGCTAGTTTTTTTATGAGTTTTTAGGTATCAGTAGGTAAAGACATAGTATAGTAGTCTGTGTATTCGCTAGACAAACTAGGAACTTTGGTATCCATGACAGGTTGTTTTATTAGCAATATATATGATTATAGTTGTAGAGTTGTCTGCTTTTATTTATAAGTTCGTTTGTAGAAAGGAAGAATTCAAAAAAGTGGAATGTTAAGATAGTGGTATTAGAAAATTGTAATTAAATTAGTACAGTGGATAAATGTGTCATATTATCCTTTATGGATAGTTTTAATCTACTAATGTAAAAGGATTAAACAATGGTAACAAAAGGAAATCATTAATGAGATATTTAAAATTAAATAGAAGAGACATTATATTCTTGCAAGAGACTCACTTGATAAAGATTTACAATTTTTAAATAACTTGGATTACAAAATGTTATTGCCTGCTTCTTTCAACAAAAAGAGAAGAGGAGAGGAACTGCTATACCTTGGAGAAAATCTGTTGTAATGCCCAAGGTCATGGAATCCATTAATGATCCCAAAGGAATGTATACATTTGTAATAATTACATATAACGGCAAACTATATACATTAGCTATTTTTAACCTGGAATAGGTGCAAGAGTGGCTAAAGATCACTTAAACTTACTACAAAGTCACTGGAATGGTAGTTTAATTTTAGCAGGGGATTTTAACTGTATATCTAGTACAGAAGATACAAGTGAACCGAAGAAAGCTAAAAACCGGCATCAGCTAAAGCACTAAACAGATCAATTAGTAATACTAATAATAATTTAGTTAATTTACTAGTAATAGCAGAAAGTCCAAGTCACTGTTCTTCACTCATTCTTATTATCTACGCGAGATGCAAACTAGAATTGATGGGATTTATACCCCTATAGATTTACTTAATAAAGTGAATTTTAAAACTATTCCTTGTTCTTCATTTGATCATAATGGACCAAGTATTAATGAATATAAGGAAATTTCAGATTATTTATAGAATCCCAGTATATATGATGAAATTAAAAGAATTTAAGTTACATTAAGGAACAAATCAAGAATTTTTTTATATTTGAATGATACTGGTCAGGTTAATAAAGTTATACTATGGGACTCCTTAAAAATGCATATTGTATGCAGAATAGGAAGATGGTCTAGTAATAAATGAAAGAGTGGGATAGAGAGTTGTTAGAAATAGAAATACAAGATGAAATACACAAAACAAGGTTTGAAAAACAGCAAAGAAATTAGATAACACTTAAGTTCATTAAAACAATTACAAAATATCAGTTGGAGCATATAAAGTGGAAAATAACTGCACAGTTATGTAATGACTTAAAATCTATAGAAGTAAGATGTTACGCAAAAGGGCACAAATCAATAATATCTAAAATCCTGACACTAATAAGCTTACTTCAGACATATAGGAAATGCTTATTATTTAAAAAAAATCCATGAGGATCTTAAGAAAACGTAATAATCCTGATTGTTACAAAATTCACAAGTATTTAAAGAAAAATGTTACTAATAAACTTAATGATCAAAAGTATTTCTGTATTAATGACCAACAAGCATTTCTGTTGAATAAGCCTATTAGCTTAACAAAAGTTAAAGAAGCTTTAAAAAAAGGAAAAGATGCAAAGCCCCCAGGATTACATGGTTTAGGTATGGAATTATATAGTCTGCTTCTGTTAAATATTTTAAAATTACTGAGTGATGTTTTCAGGATAATTCAGTGACAAAAGAATCCTCCCTTATGGAAATTTTCTGTAATCTTACCTATACTTAAACAAGGAAAGCGTAAATAAATTAGTTTCCTCAAACAGACCTGTTTCATTATTAAATGTAGACTATAAAACATTTGCTTCCACTTTCACTACAAGATTAAAATATATAGTAAATAAATTAATAAAGATCACACAGGATTTATTGTCAATAGATTAACATATAATATAAAAAGGATAGTTACTATCTTAGATTTAGCAAAAGGAATGAACATGTAACTCACCCGAATGAGCTTCAATATTGAGAGAGCTTTTGATTCTGTAGATTGGAACTATTTGTTTAAAAACTTTAGAAGTGTTTGCATTTCCAGAACAGTTTATTGGAATATTAAAATACCTGTATACAGACTCCAAAGCATATGTTAAAACTGATCTTAAATTTCTCAAGGATTTGCTTTAAACAAAGGCACAAAGCAAGGGTGCCTCTTGTCCTCTCTATTATTTGCATTAGTTACTGAACCCTTAGCTAACAGTATAAGAAGCAATGAAAAAAAAAGATAGATTCTCAATTAATTACAGATTGTCAATCTAAAATGCATCTTTTTGCAGATGATATTTTACTAACTACAGGAGATCTTAAATTATTCAATCAAAGAAATAGATCAGGAAATTGAAAAGTTTCAAGAAGTATCGCTGCTGAAATTTAATAAGAATAAAACTGAAACGTTAGTGTTAAAATAATTACTAGATAGTAAGTGTAAAGATAAATATTATTTGGAAGGAAAGAACTAAAATATTTAGGAATAAAAATCTATCAAGATGCTGGTAAGATTAATTTTGAAAAAAAATTGAAATATTATTTCTTATTAAAAATACTTTTTTTTTACCTTTGGGGATAGGTCAATACTTATTAAAATAATTATATTACCAAAGGTTTTTATATATATATATATATATATATATATATATATATATATATATTTTTCTTTATTGCATTCAATAGCTTTAATACCTAACAAAAAACTTTCAAAGAAAATGGAAAAGATGTTAACTTCATTTATATGGTATACTAAAAAGCTGAGAATTGCTTATAGAAATTCTGTAAGATTACGGGACTATGGTGGTATTAACTTCCCAGGATGTAGAATCTTATTTTATTGCTGCAAATTGTAAATCTATTATCATTCTGGAAAGACTCAACTTATACTAGTCAATGGAAAACCATCCAGGAGCAGATTGTACTAAACTTTTATAAGTTTATTAAAAATGATAAATCAGAAATATGTAACAATCCTTTCATTGGGTTAACATTTACCTTAGAAGGAAATTCATTTCAATCTTTAGACTCTGCATATATGAAACCAATTCTTAAAACAGTTAAGAAATATGCTTTTAAAACTTCATTAACATCAAAATGGAAATTTTTGTGCTTTCCCATTGCACATATCTCTAGGTTTATGGAAACTCAGAACAATGTTAAAATTAATTTACCTAAAAGGAATGGATAGTATTATGGTCTGATTCCTTTGTAAAAAGAAAAGGCAAGTCCTTACAATATTTAATGAAAGGGTTTCAGGTGCCTAGGCAGCAAATCATTTCCCTGTGGTACATTTGGTTGGGGATATATGGATAAACTGACATTCAGCTGCAGAAAAATATGGCTGTTGTGAATTCTCTTTTGGCAAAGTGAAGTACACACGGTCATGGCCATCACAGTTTTAATAACCTAGTGCGTGGGTTAGAAGAAGTGATGAGAGTTGTCCTCAATGTACAGTACATATTTATGCAACTACAACATGTACAAGCATGCCTACAGCATGGAGGAAATCTGACATGCTACTCTAGTCACATTTATGCTCCAGTATACATTTTAGATAATGTTCCTTTGATACTGTGAAGGGGGTAGTGGTCCACACACACCAGCTATAAAGGCACAGCCCTCTGTGCACTACATTTTTACTGTCACTAACATGCCCACTGGCCAGCTTGCTGCTATCTGCCATGCTGCCTCCTGTCTCACGTTACCTTGGGGGACCATGGACATTATTTTCCCCCTGTGCATTTTGTTACTGAAGTTGTGGGCATTGTACTGCATTCGTCTCTTTGCCCACAGGGAATTCAAAGCAGCCATATTTCTCAGCCGCTGAATGTGCGTTCCAAACCAAATATACCACAGGGAAGTGTCTTGCTGCCTAGGTGCCTGAACCCTAATGAAATAATACAAGTTAGATGAATCTGCTAATCAGTTAATATTATCCACCAATAAAAATGAAATTAATTTGCAGATATTATTAATGAAGTGGGACAGAACACTATTCCCCCATTATATGAATGCTATCATCTAAGGTAGACTGACCTACAAAAGAAGCTTGTCCAAGTTTTATAAATTAATTATAAAAGTAATAAAAATTTTGATGCAAATATTGTGGCACTTTTTAGACAGTAGTGGACTGAGTGACTTAATAGATGGCAACAATAAAACTTTATTAATTAAATCAGTTAGTCAAACTTCAAGTTTATACTGGAAAGTTTTTATGTGGAAATATATACACAGAATGTTTGTTACTCCCTATAAAATCTGTAAGTTTAGTAAAATGACTTCTTCAATTTGTTGGGGATGTAGTCTTCTTTCGGCTTTTCTCGGTTAGGGGTCGCCACAGCGGATCATCTGTCTGCTCATGATTGGCAGTGGAGTTTTATGGTGTCGAGTTGCCAGCCCGGCTCCCAACCTTCCACAGAAGGCATACACATGCACACACACACACCTAGGGACAATTTAGAGTGTCCAATCCACCTACTGCATGTCTTTGGGATGTGGGAGGAAACCGGAGCACCCGGAGGAAACCCACTCGACCACAGGGAGGACATGCAGACTCCGCACAGAATGCACCCCAGCCGAGAATCGAACCGGAGAACCTCTTGCTGTGAGGCGACAACACTAACCGCTGCACCACTGTGGCCGCCCTTGTTGGGGATGTAGTAAATATGTAAAAACTGACTGGGCACACATTTATGAATTGTGAAAATTAAATGTATATTCGGAAGCGATAAGTATGTTTTTTAAGGGATTATGTTCTGATAATTGTTCTTTAACTAGATCAGTAATATTAATGAATATTTCACTTCTTATATCAGTAAACGCCAAAGAGCAAAACATGCTTTGGGCTCTCTTGGAAGTTGCTAGAAAGTTATTAAAACCGCGATTGCTATGTTCAAATAATTTTTAGATATAACAGCAATACTACTTAAAACTGAAAAAAAGTGATCAGAATAAGATCTATAAATCATACAAAGACTTTTAGTGGTTGGGATAACCTTGAAATATTGCCATTGAAATACCAAGACTCAATGTGTTAATTTTATAACATTATGTACTGCGGTGGTGGTGCTGCGGGAGCGTGGTCGCCTCACAGTAAGACGTTGTCCTGAACAATTCTTAGCTAGAGTGTCTTCTATGTGGAGACATGCGTGAATGGGCGTACCTTCGTTGAAGGTTGCATGTCTGGGCTGGTAACTCGGTACGTAAAAATCTACTGCCAATCATTAGCGGACCAGAGTTCCACTGTGGCAACCCCTAACCTGGAAAATCCGAAAGACACAACAACCTTGATGATTCAGTGTATTCCTAACATTGTATAAAAATATGTGATGCTGAATTTCATCCTGTGTATATATGGTAAATATGTTAAATTAATAAAAAATTTTCTTATAATAAACAAATAATCTAATTAGAAGGCTCAAAGGAATATACATTTTATCGAAATGTTTGTGACCTTAAACACCACGTTTTCCACTCATACTTACTGCATCTATCATTTCCAGAGCTTCATGAAATGTTGGAACTGAGGTAGGGGAAAGAAGAACCCCTCCGCTTACAACCCAGTTCTGTGGAGACGTTTCCCCTCCTTCACTTTCTGTCTTTACATCTGCTGTCCAGTTATCCTGTTCTTCTGGTTCTTTCTTTACATCTACTGTCCACCTTTCTGGAGAGCTATCTTCAGCTGCATTACTTTGCTCCCCTTTTACGTCTGTGGCCCACTTGTTAAGCATGGCCTGTCCTACAGCTTCCATGTGCTCTTCTTTTATGTTAGAAACCCAGCTGCTTGAAGGGTCTTCAAGGTAGTCCTCAAACTCCTGTTTGATGGCTGCAGGTTGCTGGGCTGGAGAAGGTGCAGGTGAGCCAGGAGTTCCACTAACAGCTGCAGAATTCTCTTCAAGAATGCTTCCTGACCAGCTACTGTAAGTATCCTTTAGAAGAATGGAGGAAAAAATAATTAATGCAGTGGAGTTATCTGCAAAAAAATGCACAGTAAAATGATGCTCTACAAAGGTAGAGCATACATTAAAGTATATTAAACATGTTTTCATTAAATAGTGCTATAACTTTCAAAGTACAGTACTTCATAAACACACACAGTATGCATTACACTTGCAGCCCATATACTTAAATGTCCAGGAGATAGCTACTGATGGATACTGCAAATTAAAGTAAAACTTGAGAATTCAACAAATATTTCCTTTATTTAAAAGGTACTACTGCCACCTCAGCAGCTTTCCTTCCAAGGGAATTTTGGGGCTAACACAAACATGTAAGCAGCTGAATCACTTAAATCCTCACCTCTGGGAAGCCTATAGCACCCAAATTATAATTTTAAATAATTTACGTACCTGCTTTATATCTCATTAAAATAAACTGCTACCAAGTTCAAACTATTGTATGCCTATTTATCAACATGCTACTGCATATTCTGATGGCTGCAAGTCCCTTTGACCCACATAATTTGTAGGGTTACATTCATAACTTGTCCAGTAAACAACTCCACTTAAATTAAACGTACAATATTCCTTACGCAAAGGATTTACCATTATTTTTATGAGAATAAACACTACTTAAATCATAACATTAAATACTATCCAAAACTCATCCATTGTGCACTTATAGAATACCACAGTCGTATATCAGCACCAAACAAACAAAATATATTTCCATGCACCAGCATTCAGATTAAATAAGTCACAATTTTTTCAATGCTTTAAGTTTTAAAAATGTACTTAACATTCCTGTAACATTTCCAGATAAACTAGGTTAAATTGCCCATGACCCTTCTTTTTTCTCCCCAACAATTAAAATCAAATAACACTCAGCAGAGCTTGATGAAGAATTTATTGATTAAGCACCTTCATTTTAATTATAAAAACTTCATCAGGACAAATCTACACTAAAACCCACATTTGTTCTGCTAACAGCATGTGGGTTTTAGGGTTAATTTGTTCTGATGAAGTCAAGATGAAAAGGCTTGGTCAATAAATTCTTGATCGAGTTTTGAGTGGCTCAGAGCATTATTTGGTTTCAATAATAATACTTATCTTCAGTACAGTCCTGTGGAGTTTGATTACTTTTCTGAGAGTTTTCCCCAACAATACTATGTAATTAGAAGTTATGTACTTACCATAACGGTCCATCTGAGTAGGTGGATTCATTTGTCTGCAACCTGTGGGTTATGGATCCGATATCGGATCCGAACCGGCATGGTTTTACCAGCTATGGATCCGAGCTCCTAGCTCCTCCCCTCACCCATAATGCCCTGCTCTCCCTACATGACCTCAGATCAAGTTTGCCCTGAATCAAAATACCCTGAAAGGGGTAACATATAATATGCAGGAAACTGACAGGGCCAGGGGGATAGGAGGGCGGGATGGTTGCAGACAAATGAATCCACCTACTCAGATGGAACGTTATGGTAAGTACATAACTTCTAAATCTGAAGTAGGAGATTCATTTGTCTGCAACCTGTGGGACAGAGTCCCCAGCTACCTGAATCCTGGGCGGCCGTCATGGAAGGATATTCCGGAGCACCGCGGAGCCAAAGGATGCTCTACCTCTAGATGTGATATCCAGCTTGTAATGAGAAATAAAGGTATGGGATGAAGCCCAAGTGGCTGCTGAACAAATGTCATCCAGAGGAATCCTAGCCTTAAAGGCCGCTGAGGTAGAAACTGACCGAGTTGAATGGGCATGGACTCCCTCCGATGCGGGCCTCCCAGAGGCTTGATAAGCTAGAAGAATACACTGTGAAATCCAGCGTGACAAGGATACTTTGGAAATTGGCTTACCCAGATTGAATTTGGCAAAGGAAATGAATAACTGGTCGGATTGCCTATGACCAGCTGTCCTGTTAAGATAAAAACGAAGCTGCCTGTGAACATCCAAGGAATGCAGCTTGTATTCACCCTTGTTTTGATATTTAGGAAAGAAAACAGGGAGGTTAATGGACTGATTAATATTTGCTTCTGAGGCCACCTTAGGAAGAAAGGAGGGATTGGTCCTGAGGTATACGCGGTCCGGATGGAAGACCAAGTAAGGAGGCTTTGAAGATAAGGCTTGAAGTTCCGAAACTCTTTTGGCCGAAGTAATGGCCACTAAGAAAGCAGTCTTAAGGGATAAAAATTTAAGATCTACTGTGGCCGCAGGTTCGAATGGGGGAGCGGTCAAGGCCTGAAGAACCAAGGACAGATCCCAAGGAGGAACCGCTTGCTTGACAGGGGGCCTAAGGAGAAAGGTGCCTTTAAGGAAGATTTTACACAATTTGGCAGACATAAGTGGTCCAGAGTCATGACCAACATGATAGTGAGAAATGGCTGCAAGCTGCACTTTGACCGTGGAACTACTGGCACCATCATTAAAAAGAGTGGTCAGGAAGTCTAGCACCAGAGGAAGGGGAACCGTGAAGGGATCTAGACCTTGCCGCTCCACCCAAATGGAGAACCGTTTCCATTTACTGCGGTAAACTTTCCTGGTAGATGGCTTATGAGCCGCTACCAAGATGGCCTTAACGGGAGACGAGATACCGGGAGTCCTAATTAGGAGTGGAACTGGAGCAGCCAAGCCGTTAGCTTCAGGTTGTCCAGATTCGGAGTTGGTAGGTTCGATGGATGTGAAATCAGATCCGGAATGGGATCTAGAATCCAAGGTGGATTCACCGAGTGAGACCTTAGGAAAGGAAACCAGATCTGTCGAGGCCAGAATGGGGCAATGAGGATCATTCTGCACCCCAACCGAGAGGCTTTCTGAAGAACTTGGAGCATCAGAGGCAAAGGGGGGTAAGCATAAAGAAGACCGGGAGGCCAAGCATGCACCAGAGCGTCTCTCAGGGAATCCCCTGGAGGAGGGATTAGAGCGAAAAAACTGTCGCACTTGGTGTTTAAGGGAGACGCAAAAAGATCGCAACAAGGAGTTCCCCACTGTGCGAAGATACGTTTCGCTACTTGAGCATTGAGAGACCACTCGTACGGGGAGAGAATGGTGCGACTGAGTTTGTCCGCCAGGATGTTGGACCGACCCGGAATATGCGTTGCGATGAGAAAGCGGTTGGTGGAGATCACCCATTCCCACACTCTCATGGCTTCTCGACATAAGGGATAAGACCTGGTTCCCCCCTGTTTGCTGATGTACCAGACCACCGACA
The DNA here is from genome assembly GCF_019279795.1 of Protopterus annectens. Lineage (NCBI taxonomy): Eukaryota > Metazoa > Chordata > Ceratodontiformes > Protopteridae > Protopterus > Protopterus annectens. The sequence continues at coordinate 1,128,571,792 of NC_056746.1, forward strand.
TGTTGTCTGACTGAATCGCAATTGTTCCCAGGGGAAGAAAGGCCTGAAGTGCTCACAATGCCAAGAGCACTGCTCTCATCTCTAGAACATTGATATGCAGGGAGGTCTCCGAGTCGTTCCACGTGCCTTGGACTGTCCTGACTGCAAAATGCCCCCCCCCCCACCCGAGGCGGGAGGCGTCCGTGGTCTCCATGGCAAGAGGGGGAGAAGCACAAAAAGGGCGGCCTCCGTGGAAATATTGTGAGTGGAGCCACCACAAGAGGGACCGCTTGCAAGCCTTGCTGATCGCAATGGGATGATGCAGAGGTAGAGCAAGGTAAGACCACTGAACTTGAAGTGTCCACTGAAGGACCCGCATGTTGAATCTGGCGAGAGGAAGAAGAGATATTGCTGCCGCCATGGACCCTAGAGCCCTCAGGACCAATTCCGCCGGAACAGAGCTGGAGTGGAGAATGGCCCGCATGGCCCGCACCTGGAGTCGCAAACTCTGAACTCTGTCGGCTGTGAGGAAGGCTCTTAACTCCCTCGTGTCTAACCTGGCACCTATAAAATCTATCAACTGAGTGGGGGCCAGGTTGGATTTTGCTACATTTATCGTGATGCCCAAGCGGGGAGCTAGATGAAGAAAGGAGTCTCGCGCCAATGATAGTAGATGCCTTGTTGGGGCGGTAAGGAGCCAGTCATCCAGGTATGGGAAGACCTGCACCCCCTGAAGCCTCAGGTGGGCCGCAACCACTGCTAATACTTTGTTGAACACCCTGGGGGCTGTGGTGAGACCAAAGGGAAGGACCCTGAACTGGTAGTGACTGGCTCCCAGCCGGAAGCAAAGAAACCTCCTGGAACGTCTGTCCATTAGTATGTGGTAGTACGCATCCTTGAGGTCTATAGAGCACATCCAGTGATTCTTTCCCAGAAGGGGAAGGATAGATTGCAGGGTGACCATCCGGAACTTCTCTTTGGGAACTGCCAGGTTTAACAGGGACAGGTCTAAAATTGGTCTTAGGTCCCCCATCTTCTTAGGCACTAAAAAGAACCTGGAGTAGAACCCTGATCCGATCTGGTCAGGGGGGACGGGCTGGATGGCTCTTTTCCCCAGCAGATGGCCAATTTCTGCCGAAGCGGCCTCCCACTGACCGGGTGGAACGTCGGGGAGGGATTTTAATTTTGGAAAGTGATGAAAAGAAATCTTGTATCCTCTGGATATAATACGGTGGACCCAGTGGTCTGATGTTATGGACTCCCATGCCGCTAGGTGCTCCGAGAAACGTCCCCCGACTGCCTCCAGAGTGGAGCAGTTGGGCAACCCTTCAGGGCTGCTGTGCGGGTTGTTCAGAGAAAGGTTCTCTGGACCCAAAGTTCCTGGGAGCCCCTCTGCCCCTGGGGCAGCGTCCTCCCTGTCCTCCTCTGCCACGGAAGGACTGGTTGTCCGGAGCGGGTTGGGATTGCTGCGACTTCCGGAACCACATCTTCTTCTGGCCCTTTTGGTTCCTAGAGTAGGACCTCTGGGGCACAGAGAAGCGGATTCCGACGGCAGACAGCATCTTCCCGTCCTTTTCGCTCTGGGTCAAGGTATCGCGAACCGTCTTGCCAAAAAGGGCAGAACCATCGAAGGGGGCGTTCACGAAGGACGCCTTGAAGGGCTCCGTGAAATCGCAATGGTGGAGCCAGGCCTGGCGTCTCGTGACTAGGCCTACTCCTGCAGCTCTAGCGGCTCCCTCAGTAGCATGGGACAGCAACCGCATAGAGGTATTCATCACAGATCGAAGAGTGGCCATACGGGTGGAGTGCAAGAGTTTGTCCTCTTCCGACATGGACTCAGGGGGGGATGCAGCGTATTCTTTAATAAGATCGCACTGCATCCTGATCATGTGCCAAGTAGTTGAGCGCCCTCACTGAGAAGGTCGCAGAACTAAACATTCGCTTCCCCAAGCGGTCCATCATCCGAGACTCCTTGCTCGGAGGGTGGACTGAGGGACTCTCCTGAGCGAGTTCCCTCTTGGTGGCTGCTGCCGTCAACATGGCATCTACAGGGGGCCCCTTACTCCAGTGGGCACGGTCTGCAGGGGGGCTAAGGATTCGGTCTGGCCTTTTGGGGATTGGCTCCACGGTGTCCGGTTCCTTCCACGCCCTGGTGGTAATGAGGTCCACCAGGGGGTAGGCAGGAGGGGACACCCAAGAGGTAGACGGGCCCGCTTCGAATGCCTCCAAGAACACGGACTCGTCCGAGGAAGACTTTGGGGCAGATCAGCCCCCCCTTATGCGAAGCATTTCCATGATGTCTCCAAAGGAGACATCCTCGGGGGGTGATCTTGGGGAGCCTTCCCCTTCCTCCAAATCCGTGTCTTCAGTTAAAGACTCGGGGGAGTCTATGTGCCTCCTTTTACACGTATGCTTGCGAGGGGCTTCCTCGGGGGGGCTGTCCGAGGAGCCCTCGCAAGCAGTGTCTTGTTCCAAAGGAACAGCTTGGGGCACTGAAGCGGGCTGTCCCAGTGGCCGGATGGTGGAAGCCTGACCCAGTGCAGATGGAGCGCGGGACAGAGTCGAAGCAAGTGCCGGGGGTCCGGAAGCCCTCAACAGAGCCCTCTCCACTACATCAAAAGCCTAAGGGGAGCCAGCCTCGACCAAAGGATCCGAAAGTCGGCTCCCCCTCGGATCCGAAGAGTGGATCGGAGCCGGCCCCGAGACACTCGGATCCGAGGGACCAGTGCGCTCCGACACAGACTGCGCCGAAGGCACACTGAATCCCCCGGATCCGAAGCTCGGAGCCAGGCTCCGAGAGGTCGGATCCGAAACACTCGAGGGCAAGGTCGGATCCGAAGTACCTAGTACTATTGGCGCCGACCCACCCCCGGCTCCGAACGCTCCGAACCCGGGTAGCGGGTCGGAGAAGGAGCTATAGGCTTGAAAAATGGGGTCCCCAGGGGGGAGAGGCAGGAGCACTCCCATCTGCATCTGGGCCTGGATGAACCTTCTCATCATCCGATCCAGATCGGCGTCAGGAAAGGCTATACGTGGATCTCGAAGAGGCTACAGAGGTAGGACTTGAGTGCCTCCTCGATAGCCTCGATGGAGATCGGGTCTCCTCCTCCTCAGGCCCCGGTGAAAAGCAGACCGGAGACCGGAGCCGAGGGGGGGGGAGAGCCAGTAGCCAAGGAGGCCGGAGGAGAAGCCCGCTTAGCTGGCGGGGCCGAAACGGAGGTCTCGGCCCGCCGCTTGTGGTGCTTCTCCCTCCGGTCCTTTTTTCTTGCCTCTCTCTCCTCCAACCCAGCAGCGGGAGGTTGAGTCCCAGGTGGAGGAGGGAGAGCAGGCGAGGAGGGAACCGAAGCCACGGTTCCCACCACAGGAGCGGGAGCCGAAGCCGAGTCCGGGGGCAGAAGTCCCGCCAGGACCAGCTTCGACCTCCGCTCCTTCAATGCCCTGGGGTTGAACCCTGCACAAATGGAACATCCAGAAGTGAGGTGTTCAACCCCAAGGCATCGAACGCACCGAGTGTGGCCATCAGCAGGGGATAGCTTATGGCCACACTCGGAGCACTTGGAGAAAATTGCCTTAGGGGCTTCTGACATAATAAAGTCTTTTTTTTTTTTTTTTTTTTTAGAAAAAAAACAAAAGACAGAGAAACTGGTACTAAATTAGTACACACACACAAGGCCCCACACAATACACTCACACAGAAACTGCGACCAGCGAGGGGAGGGTAAACTAAAAGTTCTTAAAATTAAAAATTTTAAGCTAAAACTAACAAATTATGAAAGGGAACCTAATACAATCACTCAAAAAACACAATAACTATTAAATATAACGCTTTCTTTGAATACAAAAATCACTTAGCTGAAGAGCTCAGAATCCAAGACCTGGTTACCAGCGCGGCAAACTAGATCTGAGGTCATGTAGGGAGAGCAGGGCATTATGGGTGAGGGGAGGAGCTAGGAGCTCGGATCCATAGCTGGTAAAACCATGCCGGTTCGGATCCGATATCGGATCCATAACCCACAGGTTGCAGACAAATGAATCTCCTACTTCAGATCAAAAAATATATATATTAATTCCATACAACAGACAAAACAGTAAAAAAAGAAAATCAGAATACATTAGTGGAAAGATACAAGAGCATTCATTGAAACTCCCAGCATCTCAGTATACCTTTCACAAGATGCATACTCTGTTTCCTTTAAAATAGCCTATAATCAAAGTGGGCCCCTACTCTGTAGGGAAAACAAAAGACCAAATTCCAGCAATAAATGGGTATTACTCACATAATATATGGGACTCTCTATGCATTTATGATAGCAGAAAAATGGGCTCAAAATGTGCAAATAATCATCAAGCCTTTCCCTGACATGCACTGTGATGCACAGCTTGTACCCATGGTGCCCATTTCAAAATATAATTTGTTCTAATTCGAGTTCAAGGTACTGCACTTAAAATCCCACAACTCGTGGTCTCACCTCACCAGAGTTGGGGGAGCCACTCTTATTCCTAGCCCTCATTTCCCTTTCTGCCAAAAGTAAAAGCTGCAGCAAAGACCATTGTGACCAATACAAATGTAAAGGTCCCTATTAATTACTCGAACTTTTTAAAGTTTGAATGTCATATGGTCGACACCATATGCTCGAACTTTAAAAAGTTTGAAGGTGAAAAGCAACTGCTCCGTATGGCGCAGAATGGGAAAATTTCCCTTTTCTGCACTGAAGTGCAATCTCAGAGTTGGTATATTTAAGTAGCAGGGGTGTGAGGGAGTGCAGGGGGGCTTGCCCCCTGCTCAGAGCGTTGAGCTAATTTTTTTTTAAATTTTTTATTATATTTTTGATGTTTCAAACTTCGCTCATATGTTGTCAAACATATGAGGTTCGAAGTTTTGAAACTTTGAATATATAATATAGACCCAAATGTAATCAGGCTAATATTCAATCAAGAACAAAGTGAAGAGAGAGAAACTATACCCGGATACATTTTATCCAATAATTCAAGGAAAGGGCAATCCCAAAAAATACACCTCCAGTCACCCAAGACATTCTCACCACACCTCTAATAAATTGAAACTATTGAAAAGAGCCTAAATAGCCTTGATGGGGTGTAACGAAATGAACATTGCCAACTGAGAAAACTAACATCTTGACCCAATAGCATATTTGTTGATTTGAAGCAGTTAAGTCAATAATGCCCATGGCATTTCCACATTTAACTTGCTTTCCAATGCCAGTCTAACCTTATTAGTGTGTTGTTTTAAGTTTCCACAAATACTTTATAGCTGGGGGTTACAGCCTCACCACAGAAAGATCTATGGGAGTCAGTTTTAATGTCTTAGGCCTCTCTACCAATACAGGGAACAGCACAGTTCCTTCAGGCCCATCTAAATTCCTTCTCAAATCCCATAACCCCATCAAATCATCCCCCACTATAGGAGTTCTTCCTAGTAAACTGACTAAGGATGCAAGCAAATACATCTAATAACTTGCAGGTACCCAAGATCTCATCCCTTTACATGACCGACAGAGGATCAGGTCACCTGACTACTGAAAATGTATCATTAATTTTAAACCAGTTTACTCAATTAAATTTAAATATGTTGAACATTTTCTGAATGTACAGCTCACTTTGCTTTAATATTATGTCCTACATCTAACATAGAACATTGCCAACAATCATATTGGTTAAATCTTGCTTTTCTACATTGAATTTGCTTTAATTCTTCATTCTTCTTCTTCTTTCATCTTTTTCCTGGTTAGGGGTTGCCACAGCAGATCACTTGTCTGCTCAAGACTGGCAGTGGAGTTTTATGGTGTCGAGTTGCCAGTCCGGCGGCCAACCTTCCATGGAAGGCACACACACACGCACTCATGCCTAGGGCCAATTTAGAGTATCCAATCCACCTACTGCAATGTCTTTGGGATGTGGGAGGAAACCAGAGCACCCGAAGGAGACCCACGCAACCACAGGG